>NC_074679.1:10498605-10523605 GCF_029448725.1 Salvelinus fontinalis | reverse complement strand
TACACATACAGAAGTTTCAAAACAATAAAGACATTACAAATGTCATATTATGTCTATATACAGTGTTGTAACAATGTACAAATGGTTAATGTACAAAAGGGAAAATAAATTATCATAAATATGGGTTGTATTTACAATGGTGTTTGTTCTTCACTGGTTGCCCTTTTCTTGTGGCAACAGGTCACATCTTGCTGCTGTGATGGCATACTGTGGTATTTCACCCAGTAGATATGGGAGTTTATCAAAATTGGATTTGTTTTCGAATTCTTTGTGGATCTGTGTAATCTGAGGGAAATATGTCTCTCTAATATGGTCATACATTGGGCAGGAGGTTAGGAAGTGCAGCTCAGTTTCCACCTCATTTTGTTGGCAGTGAGCACATAGCCTGTCTTCTCTTGAGAGCCATCTCTCTCTCTCTCTCACACACACACACACAAATAATATTTATGAATCTAACCAAGTGCGTGTGTTATAGGCACCTGGATAACCATTCTCTGTGGGAGGGGAAGAGCTTTGCTGTCCGCTGCTTCAAGATCATTATGTACTCTATCCAGGTCAGGATCATCACATCCTCGTATCAGCATTTAGCAGTCGACAACAGTATCTGCTGCTATGTCTAGTATGGTTTCACATTACTAAAATACCATTTGTCTTCTCTCCTCTCCTGTCTCCTTTCTTGTCCTGTCCTGTCTCCTCTCTTGTCCTCTCTCCTCTCCTGTCTCCTGTCTCCTCTCTTGTCCTCTCTCCTCTCCTCTCCTGTCTCTTCTCCTCTCCTGTCTCCTCTTTTGTCCTGTCTCCTGTCTCCTCTCTTGTCTCCTGTCTCCTCTCTTGTCCTCTCTCCTCTCCTGTCTCCTCTCCTGTCTCCTCTCTTGTCCTCTCTCCTCTCCTGTCTCTTCTCCTCTCCTGTCTCCTCTCCTCTCCTGTCTCCTGTCTCCTCTTCTGTCTCATGTCTCCTGTCTCCTCTTTTGTCCTGTCTTGTCTCCTGTACTGTCTCCTCTCCTCTCCTGTCTCCTCTCTTCTCCACTCCTCGCTCTAGTCACAGCATTCTCACCTGGTTATTCAGCAGCTGCTGGGTCATCTAGATGCTAACAGTAAGAATTCAGCCACAGTGCGTGCTGGGATAGTGGAGGTCCTATCTGAGGCTGCTGTCATTGAGGCCAGTGGCTCTGTGGGTGAGTGTGTGTGTGTGTGTGTTTTTTAATTTATATTTATTTATTTATTATTATATTTTTCAGGTGAGACCCTGTACTATACTAAAACAGCCAATCCCAAATTGACCCATAGCCATTGGTTGAGATCTGAGAGGATTGTATAGTCAGGTTGGTTTACAACGTCACAACAATAATGACAATGTGTATCTAAGAGGTCAAAGGCTATGTGGGGTTTCTATTTTATGTGTTTTATTTAACCTTTATTTAACTAGATGTAACAGTTTAGCTTCCGCCCCTCTCCTCGCCCCTACCTGGGCGCGAACCAGGGACCCTCTGCACACATCGACAACAGCCACCCTTGAAGCATCGTTACCCATCGCTCCACAAAAACCGCGGCCCTTGCAGAGCAAAGGAGAACGACTACTTCAAGGTCTCAGAGCGAGTGACGTCACCGATTGAAACGCTATTAGCGCGAACCGCCGCTAACTAGCTAGCCGTTTCACATCGGTTACATAGACATGTCAGTTAAGAACAAGTTCATATTTATCATGACGGCCTACCAGAAGGCAGCAGCACAACATGGTAGCAGAACACAACATGGCACAAACGTTGTTGGGCACAGACAACAGCACAAAGGGCAAGAAGGTAGAGACAACAATACATCACGCGAAGCAGCCACAACTGTCAGTGAGAGTGTCCATGATGGAGTCTTTGAATGAAGAGATGGAGATAAAACTGTCCAGTTTGAGTGTTTTTTTGCAGCTCGTTCCAGTCGCTAGCTGCAGCAATCTGAAAAGAGGGGTGACCCTGGGATGTGTGTGCTTTGGGGACCTTTAGCAGAATGTGACTGGCAGAACGGGTGTTGTATGTGGAGGATGAGGGCTGCAGTAGATATCTCAGATACGGGGGAGTGAGGCCTAAGAGGGTTTTATAAATAAGCATCAACCAGTGGGTCTTGCGACGGGTATACAGAGAGAACCATTTTACAGAGGAGTATAGAGTGCACTGATGTGTCCTATAAGGAGCATTGGTGGCAAATCTGATGTCCGAATGGTAAATAACATCTAGCCGCTCGAGAGCACCCTTACCTGCCGGTCTATAAATTACATCTCCGTAATCTAGCATGGGTAGTATGGTCATCTGAATCAGGGTTAGTTTGGCAGCTGGGTCTCCCGGTCGCTGCTGGCACAGGTATTGAACCAGCATCAAACTGCCATGCAGTGTCTTAGACTGTTGGGCCACTCAGGCGTTGTACAACGTGACTGGTCGGGAGTAGGCTACAGTACTACAGTAAAAACTAAATTTTTCTAACATTTCCACACCCTAATTGTAGACTAGGTTTCTATTAGAATAACAACCTTTGTGTAACAACAGTTTTAGTAAGTATTTTTTTTTTTTTTTACCTTTATCTAACTAGGCAAGTCAGTTAAGAACAAATTCTTATTTTCAATGACGGCCTAGGAACAGTGGGTTAACTGCCTGTTCAGGGGCAGAACGACAGATTTGTACCTTGTCAGCTCGGGGATTTGAACTTGCAACCCAGTTACTAGTCCAACGCTCTAACCACTAGGCTACCCTGCCGCACTCATATTAATGATGAGTAGTAACAAAAGTGTAATTTTTCAGGTGTGAGCGTGCAGGATAGAGGATTAGCAATTCTTACACTCTATTTCTAAATTCAATCACCTTCTTCATCCTCATCATTCAGCTCATTGAAAATCAATTTTGGGGCCTCCCGGGTGGCGCAGTGGTCTAGGGCACTGCAACGCAGTGCTAACTGCGCCACCAGAGTCTCTGGGTTCGCGCCCAGGCTCTGTCGCAGCCGGCCGCGACCGGGAGGTCCGTGGGGCGACGCACAATTGGCATAGCGTCGTCCGGGGTAGGGAGGGTTTGGCCGGTAGGGATATCCTTGTCTCATCGCGCTCCAGCGACTCCTGTGGCGGGCCGGGCGCAGTGCGCGCCAACCAAGGGGGCCAGGTACACGGTGTTTCCTCCGACACATTGGTGCGGCTGGCTTCCGGGTTGGAGGCGCGCTGTGTTAAGAAGCAGTGCGGCTTGGTTGGGTTGTGCTTCGGAGGACGCATGGCTTTCGACCTTCGTCTCTCCCGAGCCCGTACGGGAGTTGTAGCGAGGAGACAAGGTAGTAATTACTAGCGATTGGATACCACGAAAATTGGGGAGAAAATGGGATAAAAAAAAAATAAAAAAAATAAAAATGAAAATCAATTTTGAAGTCGTACACAATTATCAGTTTCTATGTAGGTTTATGTCGCCCATTCATTGTCAGTTAGTGACACAGTAGGACCCCAAAGCCTAATCAGTGCTCTAACTCCCCCTTGTGGTGGTCTGGAGCAATGAAGTAGTGACGCAGGGTACCGTACTAAACCAGAAATGACCTCTAAGTCCCGCAGCGTAATCACCAAACTTTTAGTTGAGCAGCCACTGTAACAGAAGGCTGTGTGGTGTTGTGATTCTGAACGGTCAGATAGCAACGAAGACAAGAAGCTGCCATGCTGTGCATCATAGGTGGCTTGTTTCAGCTAGTTCTTGTTATTGATACCAAATGTATTTATGTTTTCAAAAAAAGATTGGAGACTCAATATGATTTACATGTTGCTAATAATCCTTTGTTTGTAAGTCAAGCCCGCCGGTGCTGCCCCAAAGTTGTGCATCGGTTTTGTTGGTAAACAATCTACCCGTCTACATAGATGAACAATAGCATTCCAGAACTGTAGCTCCATATTTCCCTGTTATTGTGTATAATGGCCACTAGATGGAGACAGAGCCTGTCATTGTCCTGTTATTGTGTATAATGGCCACTAGAGGGAGACAGAGCCAGTCATTGTCCTGTTATTGCGTATAATGGCCACTAGAGGGAGACAGAGCCTGTCATTGTCCTGTTATTGTGTATAATGGCCACTAGAGGGAGACAGAGCCTGTCATTGTCCTGTTATTGCGTATAATGGCCACTAGAGGGGACAGAGCCAGTCATTGTCCTATTATTGCGTATAATGGCCACTGGAGGGAGACAGAGCCTGTCATTGTCCTGTTATTGTGTATAATGGCCACTAGAGGGAGACAAAGCCAGTCACTGTCCTGTTATTGCGTATAATGGCCACTGGAGGGAGACAGAGCCTGTCATTGTCCTGATATTGTGTAAAATGGCCACTAGAGGGAGACAAAGCCAGTCATTGTCTTGTTATTGCGTATAATGGCCACTAGAGGGAGACAGAGCCTGTCATTGTCCTGTTATTACGTCTAATGTCCACTTTAATGGCCAGTAGAGGGAGACAGAGCCTGTCGTTGTCCTGTTATTGTTTCTAATGGCCACTAGAGGGAGACACAGCCTGTCATTTCTTTTTAACCTTTATTTAACTAGGCAAGTCAGTTAAAAACTAATTTTTATTTACAATGACGGCCTACCGGCCAATGACGGCCTGTTCTGCCCCTGCCTTGTTCAGGGGCAGAATGACAGATTTGTACCTTGCCAGCTTGGAGATTTGATCAAGGAACCTTTCGGTTAGTTGCCCAACGCTCTAACCACTAGGCTGCCTGTTGTCATTGTCCTGTTATTGTGTATAATGGCAACTAGAGGGAGACAGAGCCTGTCATTGTCAATAAATTACAGGTGCATTCTAGATACACTATTGCTCAACTAACATACACACAACCAATAATTGTGTGCGTGGGTCTGTTTGTGTGTGTGTGTGTTTGTGTCTGTGTGTGTGTGTGTGTGTGTGTGTGTGTGTGTGTGTGTGTGTGTGTGTGTGTGTGTGTGTGTGTGTGTGTGTGTGTGTGTGTGTGTGTGTGTGTGTGTGTGTGTGTGTGTGTGTGTGTGTGTGTGTGTGTGTGTAGGCCCAACAGTGCTGGAGGTATTTAACACCCTGTTGAAACAGTTGAGGCTGAGTGTGGACTATGAACTGACTGGAAGCTGTGACCCGTACTGCAACAGCAAGACAACTACTGACCAGGAGAGACAACTACAGGAGGCTGTCATCAAGACCATCGGTCAGTAGGGGGGGTGTGTGTGTGTGTGTGTGTGTGTGTGTGTGTGTGTGTGTGTGTGTGTGTGTGTGTGTGTGTGTGTGTGTGTGTGTGGGTGTGACCAGAAGTCCTCACAAGGATAATAAAACCAGGAAAATTCTGACAAGTGGGGACCGTTCTCCGTGTGTGTGTGTGTGTGTGTGTGCTCGTTTGTGTTGGCATATCTTGATACTCTGTGCGTGTTCTGTCCTGCCAGGATCCTTTGCCAACACGTTGCCTATCTACCAGAGGGCAGAGGTCATGCTGTTCATCATGGGGAAGATCCCTGTTCCTGGGATATACCCTGCTCTGGGCTCACCTATGGCTGGGTAGGTTCCTGTAATATACCCTGCTCTGGGCTCACCTATGGCTGGGTAGGTTCCTGGGATATACCCTGCTCTGGGCTCACCTATGGCTGGGTAGGTTCCTGGGATATACCCTGCTCTGGGCTCACCTATGGCTGGGTAGGTTCCTGTAATATACCCTGCTCTGGGCTCACCTATGGCTGGGTAGGTTCCTGGGATATACCCTGCTCTGGGCTCACCTATGGCTGGGTAGGTTCCTGTAATATACCCTGCTCTGGGCTCACCTATGGCTGGGTAGGTTCCTGTAATATACCCTGCTCTGGGCTCACCTATGGCTGGGTAGGTTTCTGTAATATACCCTGCTCTGGGCTCACCTATGGCTGGGTAGGTTCCTGTAATATACCCTGCCCTGGGCTAACCTATGGCTGGGTAGGTTCCTGTAATATACCCTATTCTGGGCTCACCTATTGCTGGGTAGATTCCTTACTCTGGGCTCACCTATGGCTGGGAAGGTTCCTGTAATATACCCTGCTCTGGGCTCACCTATGGCTGGGTACGTTCCTGTAATAAACCCTGCTCTGGGCTCACCTATGGCTTGGTAGGTCACTATCAGAATGAATTCATGCATGTAAGCAAGCCTTCGCCATGGAAGCCTTGTCTGAGCTAGAATGGCCCGTAGGGGCAGGAGCTTATCTCCTGTTTCTGTAGTGAGGCAGTTTGATGTACAAGTACACCCCCTGGACAGGACACTAGTCTATCTCCTGTTTCTGTAGTGAGGCAGCTTGATATACAGTATGCCCCCTGGAATGCCACCATTGTCCCTGTACCTAATAAAGCAAAGGTAATTTACTAAATGACTATCGCCCCATAGCCCTCACCTCTGTCATCATGAAGTGCTTTGAGAGACTAGTCAAGGATCATATCACCTCCACCCTACCTGATACCCTAGACCCACTTTTTTGCCACCCTAGACCCACAATTTGCTTACCGCCCCAATAGATCCACAGACGATGCAATCGTCACCACACTGCACACTGCCCTATCCCATCTGGACAAAAGGAATACCTAGGTAAGAATGCTGTTCATTGACTACAGCTCAGCATTCAACACCATAGTACACTCCAAGCTCATCATTAAGCTAGAGGCCCTGGGTCTGAACCCCTCCCTGTGCAACTGGGTCCTGGACTTCCTGACAGGTCGCCCCCAGGTGGTGAGGGTAGGAAACAACATCTCCACTTCGCTGATCCTCAACACAGAGGCCCCACAAGGGTGCGTGCTCAGTCCCCTCCTGTACTCCCTGTTCACACATAACTGCATCAACCAATAACTAACTCAATCATCAAGTCTGCAGACGAAACAACAGTAGTAGGCTTGATTACCAACAACGATGAGACATTCTACAGGGAGGAGATGAGGGCTCTGGGAGTGTGGTTCCTCGGGCGTACACACCACTGGCAATCTGAAATGGTCCACCCACACCGACAGCGTGCTGAAGAAGGCGTAACAGCGCAACTTCAACCTCAGGAGGCTGAAGAAATATAGCTTGACACCTAAAACCCTCACAAACGTTTACAGATGCACCATTGAGAGCATCCTGTCGGGCTGTATCACCTCCTGGTACGGTAACTGCACCACCCACAACTGCAGGGCTCTCTAGAGGGTTGTGCAGTCTGTTCAACGCATCACCGGGACAAACTACCTACCCTCCATGACACCTACAGCACCCAATGCCATAGAAAGGCCAAAAAGATCATCAAGGACATCAACGACCGGAGCCACTGCCTGTTCACCCCTCTATGATCCAGAAGGTGAAGTCAGTACAGGTGCATCAAAGCTGGGACCGAGAGGCTGAAAAGCAGTTTCTATCTCAAGGCCATCAGACTGTTAAACAGCCATCTCCAGCACATCAGAGGCTGCTGCCTACAGACATAGATTAGGAATCACTGGCCACTTTTAGAAATGGATCACTAGCCACTTTAATAATGTTCCATGTCTAGTATTACTCATCTCATCTGTACAAACTGTACTCTATACTATTCTGTAGTATCTTGGTCCAATGCCTCTCTGACATATATGTGTATACTGTATATTCTTGATAATCCATTCCTTACTTTGATTTACGTGTATTTTGGGTATATGTTGTGAAACTGTTAGATATTGCTGCACTGTTGGAGCTTGAAACGCAAGCATTTTGCTACACCCACAATAACATCAGCTAAACATGTAAATGTGACCATTTGATTTGATTTGAATCAGTCTATCTCCTGTTTCTGTGGTGTTAGACAGCTTGATGTACACGCACAGCCCCGGGAAAGGACGCTAGTCTATCGCAGGACCTTAGCCAATATATCTCTTTAATGCTACCGCTTCGATCACACCGACAGCATCACGGCATTGTGGTCCACCAGAATTACATTCATTTCCAGTGAAACGCTGCGTTTGCCTTGCAGCCTTGCAGCCTTGCGTTGCAGAGGCAGTTGCAGTGCGTTCTGTGCGGTGCGTACGTTGGATTCACCCAACGTATGCGTCAAACTGTATTCGTAGACGGCTTGACAGAAATGGTAGCAGAAGGTGAATGTTGAACTTTTGTTGCACACATATCCAGATGACGCTGCGTACTATTTTGTGTAACGACTCTGTCGGTGGGTTGGAAGCGTAAGTGACAAGCAGAGGCGTCATGTAAACAAAACCATCAAACTTGATACGAGGCTGAAAAGTGGCACCTTGTATGAAACTGCCCTGTGAAATGGTGTTGGTTTTGAATTCCAATCCATGAATTGAGTGATTGTAGCAGCTCTGTCTCTCTCCTCTCTCTCTATATATATCAGGTTTGAAGGCAGTAGGATGATCCAAGTCATGCTGTTGAAGTCTCTACTGCAGGTGAGATATACATTATACTGTTAAAGTCTCTACTGCAGGCGAGATAGACATTATACTGTTAAAGTCTCTACTGCAGGTGAAATACACTTTATACTGTTAAAGTCTCTACTGCAGGTGAAATATACTTTATACTGTTAAAGTCTCTACTGCAGGTGAAATATACTTTATACTGTTAAAGTCTCTACTGCAGGTGAGATATACATTATACTGTTAAAGTCTCTACTGCAGGTGAGATATACATTATACTCATTGTTCAAAGCAGGATAGAAGTCAGTCAATCCAGGAAGTAAACTGACATTAAAGTAAAACAATTGAAAAAATTTAATATATTTTCAAAAACTTTTCAAGAAACTGAAAAGTAGAAAAATATTTTTTTCAAAAAAAAAAAAAAATCATATCACTGCCTTCAATTGAAATGGCTACAAGCCTGACACAGAGATTATATATCACGTTCTACATGTCAAAATGCTAGCAGTGAAGCAGAGGTTAGAGACGGAGGAGATAACCAATGGTAGCAGAAGTTAGAGACGAGGAGATAACCAATGGTAGCAGAGGTTAGAGACGGAGAGATAACCAATGGTAGCAGAAGTTAGAGAGGAGATAACCAATGGTAGCAGAAGTTAGAGAGGAGATAACCAATGGTAGCAGAAGTTAGAGACTGGGAGATAACCAATGGTAGCAGAATTTAGAGACGAGGAGATAACCAATGGTAGCAGAGGTTAGAGACGGAGAGATAACCAATGGTAGCAGAGGTTAGAGACGGAGAGATAACCAATGGTAGCAGAGGTTAGAGACGGAGAGATAACCAATGGTAGCAGAATTTAGAGACGAGGAGATAACCAATGGTAGCAGAGGTTAGAGACGGGGAGATAACCAATGGTAGCAGAAGTTAAAGACAGGAGATAACCAATGGTAGCAGAATTTAGAGACGAGGAGATAACCAATGGTAGCAGAGGTTAGAGATGGGGAGATAACCAATGGTAGCAGAATTTAGAGACGGGGAGATAACCAATGGTAGCAGAATTTAGAGATGGGGAGATAACCAATGGTAGCAGAGGTTAGAGACGGGGAGATAACCAATGGTAGCAGAGGTTAGAGACGGAGAGATAACCAATGGTAGCAGAATTTAGAGACGAGGAGATAACCAATGGTAGCAGAGGTTAGAGACGGGGAGATAACCAATGGTAGCAGAAGTTAAAGACAGGAGATAACCAATGGTAGCAGAATTTAGAGACGAGGAGATAACCAATGGTAGCAGAGGTTAGAGACGGGGAGATAACCAATGGTAGCAGAGGTTAGAGACGGGGAGATAACCAATGGTAGCAGAGGTTAGAGACGGGGAGATAACCAATGGTAGCAGAGGTTAGAGACGGGGAGATAACCAATGGTAGCAGAGGTTAGAGACGGGGAGATAACCAATGGTAGCAGAGGTTAGAGACGGGGAGATAACCAATGGTAGCAGAGGTTAGAGACGGGGAGATAACCAATGGTAGCAGAAGTTAGAGACGGGGAGATAACCAATGGTAGCAGAATTTAGAGACGAGGAGATAACCAATGGTAGCAGAGGTTAGAGACGGGGAGATAACCAATGGTAGCAGAGGTTAGAGACGGGGAGATAACCAATGGTAGCAGAGGTTAGAGATGGGGAGATAACCAATGGTAGCAGAGGTTAGAGAGGAGATAACCAATGGTAGCAGAAGTTAGAGACGGAGATAACCAATGGTAGCAGAAGTTAGAGAGGAGATAACCAATGGTAGCAGAAGTTAGAGACGAGGAGATAACCAATGGTAGCAGAAGTTAGAGACTGGTAGATAACCAATGGTAGCAGAAGTTAGAGAGGAGATAACCAATGGTAGCAGAAGTTAGAGACGGGGAGAAAACCAATGGTAGCAGAAGTTAGAGACGGGGAGATAACCAATGGTAGCAGAAGTTAGAGACGGAGGGGATAACCAATGGTAGCAGAGGTTAGAGACGAGGAGATAACCAATGGTAGCAGAGGTTAGAGAGGAGATAACCAATGGTAGCAGAAGTTAGAGACGGGGAGATAACCAATGGTAGCAGAGGTTAGAGACTGGGAGATAACCAATGGTAGCAGAGGTTAGAGACGGGGAGATAACCAATGGTAGCAGAAGTTAGAGACGAGGAGATAACCAATGGTAGCAGAGGTTAGAGACGGAGAGATAACCAATGGTAGCAGAGGTTAGAGAGGAGATAACCAATGGTAGCAGAAGTTAGAGACGAGGAGATAACCAATGGTAGCAGAGGTTAGAGATGAGGAGATAACCAATGGTAGCAGAAGTTGGAGACGGGGAGATAACCAATGGTAGCAGAAGTTGGAGACGGGGAGATAACCAATGGTAGCAGAGGTTAGAGACGGGGAGATAACCAATGGTAGCAGAGGTTAGAGACGGAGGGGATAACCAATGGTAGCAGAAGTTAGAGACGAGGAGATAACCAATGGTAGCAGAGGTTAGAGAGGAGATAACCAATGGTAGCAGAGGTTAGAGACGGGGAGATAACCAATGGTAGCAGAGGTTAGAGACGGGGAGATAACCAATGGTAGCAGAAGTTAGAGACGAGGAGATGACCAATGGTGAGACAGATTGAAGATATATAGCTATTGTCACTGGTCATATTCCCCTCTGTTACTCCTGTTATTGCTAAGACCATAGACCCTAATATGTCTCTCTCTCACTCTCACTCTCACTCTCACTCTCCCTCTCTCTCTCTCCCTCACTCTCTTACTCTCTCTCTCTCTTTCTCTCGCTCTCTCTCCCTCACTCTCTTACTATCTCTCTCTCTCTCGCTCCCTCACTCTCTTACTCTCTCTCTCTCTCCCTCACTCTCGGACTCTCTCTCTCCCTCACTCTTTTCTCTCTCTCTCTCTCCCTCACTCTCTCTCTCTCTTCCTCTATCTCTCCCTCTGTCTCTCTCTCTCCCTCCTCTTCCTCCTCCTCCTACCCCAGGTGACAGAGCGGTATGAGAGTAGTAACATGTTGGCAGCTCTGCCCTCGTCCTTCTTGGAGCCTCTCCTCTCCTTCACCTTGATGGAAGATCCTGAGATCAGGCTGCTGGTACTCTCCATACTCATCAGCCTCATAGACAGACATCAGAACACACACAAGTTCACCTTCCTCAGGTCAGTGTCACACACACAAACGCACTCAAGTTTTATGTTCCATTTAGTTGTTGGTAAATGCTGGTCAGGCATTAGCAATCAGTGAGAAGCAGCCAGGTACGATGTGATGTGTCCCTCGTCTCTCTCCATCTCGTTCTTTCTCTCACTCTCCTCAGCATCCTTTCAGATATCTCAGTCCTCAAGCTGAAGGTGGACAAGTGTTCCCGACAGGACAACCTCTTCATGAAGAAGGTGTGTGTGTGTTTTTACTGTAATGATTGCTGTAAAGTTCACAACCATGTAACCTCCTGTAAATGCAGTTAAACTAAACTCTTCTCCTCTTATGAAAGATGAATGGTTGTAAAGTATTGTAACGTTTGCTGTGTGTGTAGCACGGCCAGCGTCTCTACAGACACATCTTCCTGACTTGTTCTGAAGAGAACAGTGGGCGGAGCCACTACCAGGCTCTCTACACCCTATTGGCTCTCCTCAGTGTGGAACTGGCCAATGAGGAAGTGGTGGTGGACCTGATACGCCTGGCCCTCGCACTGCAGGTAGACACACACATACATACACATACACACACACGCACGTACATACATACATACACACACACATACCGGCGCCATACACAACCACTTCCAGCGCCGACATAGATGGCCGCCTCTCTTCGCGTTCCTAGGAAACTATGCAGTATTTTGTTTTTTGACGTGTTATTTTATTTATTTATTTATTTATTTTTTATTTTTTTGGGGGGGTGGATCAGCTTAATATTGCGGAAAGAATGTTGCTTCCAATGTAATTGTCTGCATCATTTCCAACCCCCCATATTTTTTGGGGCAAATATAT
The DNA here is from genome assembly GCF_029448725.1 of Salvelinus fontinalis. Lineage (NCBI taxonomy): Eukaryota > Metazoa > Chordata > Actinopteri > Salmoniformes > Salmonidae > Salvelinus > Salvelinus fontinalis. Next base: position 10,511,279 of record NC_074679.1, on the reverse strand, counting down.
ATATCCATTCACGTATGCATACATATACACATATATACATACACATACCTACATAGACATACATACTTTTTTTAAAGAGTATACCTTTATTATTATTCCCCGCAAACCCTACCACCGATCCCCCAATTGGAGTAAACTGATAAACATTTCTGTTTTTACCTTCAATTTATACATCTTATACACATTTTACAGACACAGTCTACTTTATAATAGTTCTCTCTTGTTTGTTCTTAGTCCTTCCTCTATTTCTGTTGTCCATCCAGTTTGATTTCCACTTGTAACTGTGCTATTTCACAATAGCTCCGCACCTATACACATTTCACAGATCCCGTATGCCCTACATTGTTTATCTTGTTATTAGTCCCACCCTTCAGCTCCACTCAACCTTTCCCATCTATCTTCCAACATCATCCATTTCGGATTTTTATTTGCCATATATTTTTCAACTGTGCTGTGATGCTTCACAAAATATTTGAATCTTCCTATTCTCATAGCTTCCACGGATTGTAAATTAAAAATAAACATTTTTGCTAAAATAATTATTATATTATTGATTGATTGACTATGGCTTTTCAAATCCCCCAGTATTGCTATCTGTAGCGTTAGTTCTACGCAAATGTTGCAATTCTTCAACCATTACCAAAATAAATGGTCTAATGACTCTGCCTCCTCACAGCAGAATCTACAGAGCTGGGAAGATTGTATCCCCCATATATATAACATTCTATTAGTTGCAAGAATTTTGTACAATAATTTAAATTGAAAAATTCGAAGTTTTGAATCCGGCGTTGTTTTGCGTATCAATTCATAAACCATGTGCCATGGAATGGGTACATCGAAAATCTCTTCCCAACTATTTTGCAATTTATATGGCACAGCTGTAAGTTTTTTGGTCCTTAAATGAAATTGGTATATGTTTTTATTTATCACACTTTTCTTTAACCATTTATGTTCTTTAATATAAGGCCGACATACAAGTTCCTTACTTTTATCCCCTTCCACCTGCCTCTTCCATTTTTGTGGTAATGCTGCAATTAATTGGTTGTAATTTTGGGTAGAGCAGACATTTCCATATGTCTGTGTTAGCTGCATGTGTGACATTACTCCACCAGTCCTATTTATGATATCATTCACAAAAATTATATCTTTTTTAAACATTTCTTCGATAAATACAGTTTTTTTTATCAATTACTATATTTGAATTTAACCACAAGATTTGTTGTACTATTTGTTCCGTCCTTTCAGGTGGATTAAACTGAAATTGCAACCAACTTTCTAAGGCTTGTTTAAAAAATAAAGATATTTTGGAGATTATTTCCTTTTCAAGCAACCGAAAGTGAGCAGGTGTAATCTGAATAAAGGGAAAAAGGCCCTTCTTGAACATAGGATGAGATATTCGTACCAATCTACTAGAGAACCAGTTTGGATTTAAGTATAACTTTTGTATGACTGATGCCTTTAGTGAGAGGTCTAATGCTTTAATATTTAATAATTTCTGCCCTCCGAATTCATATTCGTTATATAAATAGGCCCTTTTAATTTTATCTGGCTTGCCGTTCCAAATAAAATAGAATATTTTTTGTTCATATAATTTAAAAAGCAGGTCACTAGGTGTAGGCAAAACCATAAGCAAATAGGTAAACTGTGATATGATTAAAGAGTTAATCAGGGTGATTTTCCCACAAATAGACAGGTATTTTCCTTTCCATGGTAGCAAGATCTTATCTATTTTTGCTAACTTTCTATAAAAATTTATTGGAGTGAGATCATTTCTTTCTTTTGGGATTTGTATACCGAGTATGTCCACATCACCGTCAGACCATTTAATTGGTAAACTACATGGCAATGTAAAATGTGTATTTTTTAGTGATCCAATACGTAATATGGTACATTTATCATAATTTGGTTTTAATCCAGAGAGGATAGCAAATGTATCTAGATCCTCTAAGAGGCCGTGGAGAGATTCTAGTTGTGGTTTTAAAAGAAAACATGAATCATCAGCGTACAATGACACCTTAGTTTTTAGGCCCTGGATTTCTAATCCCTTAATATTAATGTTTGATCTAATTTTAACAGCTAACATTTCGATGGCAATAATAAATAGATATGCCGATAGTGGACAACCTTGTTTTACTCCTCTAGATAGTTTAAAACTTTCTGAGTTGTAGCCATTATTTACTATTTTACACCTAGGGTTACTATACATAATTTTTACCCATTTTAAAAGAGATTCCCCAAAATTGAAATATTCTAGGCATTTATATATAAACTCCAGTCGTACTTTATCAAAAGCCTTTTCAAAATCAGCTATGAAAACCAGGCCTGGTGTCCCCGATATTTCATAGTGTTCTATTGTTTCCAGTTCCTCTGTAATTAGGCCTTCACATGAGTCTTTCTGTACAGATGTTAATTTTACATTATTATTAGGGAAAAAATCCATACAATTAGTTTCAGTTAGTGGAGATGGAGGGGCCTGAAACGAAAATATATTCTTCAAGTACTTTACTTCCTCTTTCAAAATATCATTTGGTGAATCATGCGTGACTCCATCATTTGTAACAAGTTTTAATACGTTTTCTTTGGTAGCATTTCTATATTGAAGATTGAAAAAGAATTTGGTGCATTTTTCCCCATATTCCATCCAGTTCGCTTTATTTTTGTAATATATTACACTGGATCTTTCTTGAATAAGTTCCTCCATTTCTTTTTGTTTTTCCTCGAACTTATTCTGTGCCTCTATGGTACCGTTTTTATTGTTATCTAACTGTACTGTTAGTCCTTCAATTTCCTTTGTTAATATGGACTCTTTTGATTTTTTTCGTGTTATTTCTTACATTGGTACCACAGGTAATCTTAGGTTTCATTACATACAGTCGGGAGGAACTACTGAATATAAGAGCAACGTCAACTCACCATCGTTCCAACCAGGAATATGACTTTCCCGAAACGGATCCAGTGTTTTGCCTTCCACCCAATACAATGGATCGGATCCCAGCCGGCGAACCTAAACAACGTCGCCGTAAAACTGGCAAACGAAGCGGTCTTCTGGTCAGGCTCCGGAGACGGGCACATCGCGCACCACTCCCTAGCATACTACTCGCCAATGTCCAGTCTCTTGACAATAAGGTTGATGAAATCCGAGCAAGGGTTGCCTTCCAGAGAGACATCAGAGACTGTAACGTTCTTTGCTTCACGGAAACATGGCTCACACGAGAGACGCTATCGGAGTCGGTGAAGCCAGCTGGTTTCTTCACGCATCGCGCCGACCGTAACAAGCATCTTTCTGGTAAGAAGAGGGGCGGTGGGGTATGCCTTATGATTAACGAGACGTGGTGTGATCATAACAACATACAGGAACTCAAGTCCCTCTGTTCACCTGACTTAGAATTCCTCAGAATCAAAGGTCGACCGCATTATCTACCAAGAGAATTGTCTTCGATTATAATCACAGCCGTGTATATTCCCCCCCAAGCAGACACATCGATGGCCCTGAACGAACTTCATTTGACTCTATGTAAACTGGAAACCACATATCCTGAGGCTGCATTCATTGTAGCTGGGGATTTTAACAAGGCTAATCTGAAAACAAGACTCCCTAAATTCTATCAGCATATCGATTGTGCAACCAGGCCTGGTAAAACCCTGGATCATTGTTATTCTAACTTCCGCGACGCATATAAGGCCCTCCCCCGCCCTCCTTTTGGAAAAGCTGACCACGACTCCATTTTGTTGCTTCCAGCCTACAAACAGAAACTAAAACAGGAAGCTCAGGTCTGTTCAACGCTGGTCCGACCAATCTAATTCCAGGCTTCAAGACTGCTTCGATCACGTGGATTGGGATATGTTTCGCATAGCATTCAACAACAACATTGACGAATACGCTGATTCGGTGAGCGAGTTCATTAGAAAGTGCCTTGGCGATGTCGTACCCACAGCTACTATTAAAACATTCCCAAACCAGAAACCGTGGATTGATGGCAGCATTCGCGCGAAACTGAAAGCGCAAACTACTGCTTTTAACCAGGGCAAGGTGACCGGAAACATGACCGAATACAAACAGTGTAGCTATTCCCTCCGCAAGGCAATCAAACAAGCTAAGCGTCAGTATAGAGACAAAGTAGAGTCGCAATTCAACGGCTAAGACACATGAGGTATGTGGCAAGGTCTACAGTCAATCACGGATTACAAAAAGAAAATCAGTCCCGTCGCGGCCCAGGATGTCTTGCTCCCAGACAGACTAAATAACTTCTTTGCTCGCTTTGAGGACAATACAGTGCCACTGACACGGCCCGCTACCAAAACCTGCGGACTCTCCTTCACTGCAGCCGACGCGAGTAAAACATTTAAACATGTTAACCCTCGCAAGGCTGCAGGCCCAGACGGCATCCCCAGCCACGTCCTCAGAGCATGCACAGACCAGCTGGCTGGTGTGTTTACGGACATATCCAATCAATCCTTATCCCAGTCTGCTGTTCCCACATGCTTCAAGATGGCCACCATTGTTCCTGTTCCCAAGAAAGCTAAGGTAACTGAGCTAAAAGACTATCGCCCCGTAGCACTCACTTCCGTCATCATGAAGTGCTTTGAGAGACTAGTCAAGGATCATATCACCTCCACCTTACCTGTCACTAGACCCACTTCAATTTGCTTACCGCCCCAATAGGTCCACATACGACGCAATCGCAACCACACTGCACACTGCCCTAACCCATCTGGACAAGAGGAATACCTATGTGAGAATGCTGTTCATCGATTACAGCTCAGCATTTAACACCATAGTACCCTCCAAACTCGTCATCAATCTCGAGACCCTGGGTCTCGACCCCGCCCTGTGCAACTGGGTACTGGACTTCCTGACGGGCCGCCCCCAGGTGGTGAGAGTAGGTAACAACATCTCCACCCCGCTGATCCTCAACACTGGGGCCCCACAAGGGTGCGTTCTGAGCCCTCTCCTGTACTCCCTGTTCACACACGACTGCGTGGCGATGCACGCCTCCAACTCAATCATCAAGTTTGTGGCCGACACTACAGTGGTAGGCTTGATTACCAACAACAACGAGACGGCCTACAGGGAGGAGATGAGGGCCCTCGGAGTGTGGTGTCAGGAAAATAACCTCACACTCAACGTCAACAAAACAAAGGAGATGATCGTGGACTTCAGGAAACAGCAGAGGGAGCACCCCCCTATCCACATCGACGGGGCTGTAGTGGAGAGGGTAGTAAGTTTTAAGTATCTCGGCGTACACATCATGGGCAAACTGAATTGGTCCACCCACACAGACAGCGTTGTGAAGAAGGCGCAGCACCATGACCAACACCATGACCAGCACCTCAGAGCGACAGAAAAGCATGAAACTATTCATAAAATGGGATTCGTATGTAGTGGCTCTTTAACCCTTTACACTGTCTGATGATGGGAAAATGACTTAACGTGAGGAAACAACAGTTCACCTGACAGAAGCCTGGATACAAACATTACCATGTTGATTTGATGTGCAGTTTACATGAACTTTATTTTCTTGATAACAAATCTGGATACGTTTAGTAACACGATAAGAAGGTTCATGGGAAATGTGTGGTAGTTGCAATATAAGATTAAAAAAACTGACAAGGTTTTGAGTGAGAGTAACTAACTGGCGTCTCCAAGTGGCCACACACACCTCTCCAAATTGTGCACAGTTTTCCTACGTCATTTCAATGGACTTCTATGACTCAAAGAAGAGTCTTTAATTATAAGGTGCACAACAGACACACACACACACACACACACACATATACATACACACATACAACACACACCTAATCACATATATTTTCTAAACATTCCAAAACCTCTGGGTTCCCTTCCTGGGATCCTGTGGTATCTGATTGGTTGTCTCCCCATGTTAGGACCTGGCCTTGGCCAATGATGAGAGACTCTCTCTGTATAATCGCTGTGCTGTCCACGCCCTCTCTGCTGCCTACCTCAGCCTCATCTCTCAACTCACCACCGTCCCTGCATTCTGCCAGCACATCCAAGAAGTAAGTAGGTGTGTGTGTGTGTGTGTGTGTGTGTGTGTGTGTGTGTGTGTGTGTGTGTGTGTGTGTGTGTGTGTGTGTGTGTGTGTGTGTGTGTGTGTGTGTGTGTGTGTGTGTGTGTGTGTGTGTGTGTGTGTGTGTGTGTGTGTGTGTGTGTGTGTGTGTGTGTTCATGCTGCTGTGTCCTCCCTCCCTAGGTGATAGAGCTGAGACAGAAGGAGGTACCCTACCTGCTGCCTGAAGACATCTTTATTGAAAACCCCAGGTACACATACTGTAGACAAACGTACACACACACACACACACACACACACACACACACACCCACTGTATACGGTAAAACTTAAAATAAATGCAGTCTCAAATAGCAGCCTGTGCCTTTTATTAGCCAGGCAACGACTCACATTTCAGCAAATAAATGTCTGTTTCAAATAAACGTCTGTTTCAAATAAACGTCTGTTTCAAAGAAACAACTGTTTCAAATAAACGTCTGTTTCAAGTGAACGACTGTTTCTAATTAACGCCCGGTCTAAATGAATTGTTCATTAGTTTACCGTGAATTACCATAACTTGTTTACAAGGTTTAATGTTTAATTTGTTACATTAAATAATTCAGTACTGACTTGGAAACAATTGTCAGTCATTTGTTTTTATAGCCAATATGAAACTGCTAGGCATTGGCTGCTAACAGCTGAGCACTGCTAGCCATTGGCTGCTAACAGCTGAGCACTGCTAGCCATTGGCTGCTAACAGCTGAGCACTGCTAGCCATTGGCTACTAACAGCTGAGCACTGCTAGCCATTGGCCGCTAAAAGCTGAGCACTGCTAGCCATTGGCTGTTGACAGCTGAACACTGCTAGCCATTGGCTACTAACAGCTGAGCACTGCTAGCCATTGGCTGCTAACAGCTGAGCACTGCTAGCCATTGGCTGCTAAAAGCTGAGCACTGCTAGCCATTGGCTGCTAAAAGCTGAGCACTGCTAGCCATTGGCTGCTAACAGCTGAGCACTGCTAGCCATTGGCTGCTAACAGCTGAGCACTGCTAGCCATTGGCTGCTAAAAGCTGAGCACTGCTAGCCATTGGCTGCTAAAAGCTGAGCACTACTAGCCATTGGCTGCTAAAAGCTGAGCACTGCTAGCCATTGGCTGCTAACAGCTGAGCACTGCTAGCCATTGGCTACTAACAGCTGAGCACTGCTAGCCATTGGCTACTAACAGCTGAGCACTGCTAACCATTGGCTGCTTACAGCTACTGGCGAGTACAAAAATGGTCAACAACTTCGGGAGTACAAACCTCAAACGGAAGTACAGACCCCCAACGGGAGTACAGACCCCCAAACAGAAGTACAAACCCCCAGAAATCAGCCAATCACCTTCTAGTGGCCAAAGCAAAAACTGCCGGTAATAAGGAGAATAATTATTCAGTCAAGGAAGTATTTAAAAAAATAAATAGAGTCATACTAAGACACAAGAAACATGACACAGTGTGTAAATGATAACCCATTAGTGCAGGAAATGTATTAAGAGACTGGAAGTGAATGCTGGAATTAAACAATTGCAAATGAGCCAAAGCTGTGTTCGTTAAGAAAATAGACACCCGGCTCAAATAGAAATCTGTCTCTGATAAATGCCTGTTGTGTCCAGTGATTTAATATAAATTCCCGGGCTACTCATTGAAGTTTTACGGTAACTAAGTCCTCCAACAAATGCTGCTCCTTGAAATAAAACATCTGCAGCATCCAACACATTTCACAGTTCAAGCTAATCTCACTGTGCTGTAATAATGTTGATGATAATGCTAATGCTAATTATGACGCTAATGCTAATCATAACGCTTATACTAATGATTACGCAAATGCCAATGCTAATCATAACGCTTATGCTAATGATAATGCTAATGCTAATGCTAATTATGACGCTTATGCGAATGCTAATCATAACGCTAATGCTAATGCTAATGATAATGTGTGTTCCCAGAGTTCCAGAGTCTCTAGAGCGAGTGGAGGGAGAGGTGTTGTTCCAGCAGTTTCAGATCGCTGAGGTGCTGGGAGGAAGTGGCTACAACATAGACATCCTGAACACGCCGTTCACACCCCAGATCACAGGTACACACACACACACACACACACACACACACACACACACACACACACACACACACACACACACACACACACACACACGCACACACACACACACACACACACACACCATAGCAGATAGCTGTATGTATCACACCATAGCAGACAGCTGTATGTGTCACACCTTAGCAGACAGCTGTATGTATCACACCGTAGCAGACAGCTGTATGTATCACACCGTAGCAGACAGCTGTATGTATCACACCGTAGCAGACAGCTGTATGTATCACACCGTAGCAGACAGCTGTATGTATCACACCGTAGCAGACAGCTGTATGTATCACACCGTAGCAGACAGCTGTATGTATCACACCGTAGCAGACAGCTGTATGTATCACACCGTAGCAGACAGCTGTATGTATCACACCGTAGCAGACAGCTGTATGTATCACACCGTAGCAGACAGCTGTATGTGTCACACCGTAGCAGACAGCCGTATGTGTCACACCGTAGCAGACAGCTGTATGTATCACACTGTAGCAAACAGCTGTATGTGTCACACCGTAGCAGACAGCTGTATGTGTCACACCGTAGCAGACAGCTGTATGTGTCACACCGTAGCAGACAGCCGTATGTGTCACACCGTAGCAGACAGCCGTATGTGTCACACCGTAGCAGACAGCTGTATGTATCACACTGTAGCAAACAGCTGTATGTGTCACACTGTAGCAAACAGCTGTATGTGTCACACCGTAGCAGACAGCTGTATGTGTCACACCGTAGCAGACAGCTGTATGTATCACACCTTAGCAGACAGCTGTATGTGTCTATGTGTTGTAGATGAGGATCGCCTGTCGAAGAGGAAAAGTATAGGAGACACCATCTCTCTTCAGATGGACATGGACCCACGATATAGCCCAGAGAGAGAACAGGTAGACTGTGTGTGTTCTCTCTGAGGCCAGGATTCAATCAGATCAGTGGTATCACGCGTGAGCTGACAATTGCATAGCTTTTCATTGCTTTTGTTTATGCAGTGTCAGAGGTGGATCTGCGTTAGGTCTGCACGAGGTCACTGTTACAAAACCACAGCCGCCCTTACATTCCATCCGCGTTAAAAAATTTGAAATAAATTACTAGTGCTGCTATGTCATAAACCCTCAAAGTTCCAGAATGAGGTGAAAATGGCAGCCATCTTGGTCAGGGAGAAATCCAAACCAGTCAAATTGGAATGAATGGCAGCCATCTTGGTCAGGGAGAAATCCAAACCAGTCTAATTGGAATGAATGGCAGTAGAGGGATAATCCTGATTTTACTTCAACTGGAGAAAAGTAAGGCATGTGATACATCAGAAATATAAAATAGAATTATTGTCAACCTAAAATATTGTCATGTACTGTTAGTTTACACAGGTTTTTTACAGCATAGATGTAAATGTTAAATTCTTGGAAAACCGTGAGTGTTATTATACATTATGAACTGGGTGGTTCGAGCCCTGAATGCTGATTGGCTGACAGCCGTGAGTGTTATTATACATTATGAACTGGGTGGTTCGAGCCCTGAATGCTGATTGGCTGACAGCCGTGAGTGTTATTATACATTATGAACTGGGTGGTTCGAGCCCTGAATGCTGATTGGCTGACAGCCGTGAGTGTTATTATACATTATGAACTGGGTGGTGTGAGCCCTGAATGCTGATTGGCTGACAGCCGTGAGTGTTATTATACATTATAAACTGGGTGGTTCGAGCCCTGAATGCTGATTGGCTGACAGCCGTGAGTGTTATTATACATTATGAACTGGGTGGTGTGAGCCCTGAATGCTGATTGGCTGACAGCCGTGAGTGTTATTATACATTATAAACTGGGTGGTTCGAGCCCTGAATGCTGATTGGCTGACAGCCGTGAGTGTTATTATACATTATGAACTGGGTGGTGTGAGCCCTGAATGCTGATTGGCTGACAGCCGTGAGTGTTATTATACATTATAAACTGTGTGGTTCGAGCCCTGAATGCTGATTGGCTGACAGCCGTGAGTGTTATTATACATTATAAACTGGGTGGTTCGAGCCCTGAATGCTGATTGGCTGACAGCCGTGAGTGTTATTATACATTATGAACTGGGTGGTGTGAGCCCTGAATGCTGATTGGCTGACAGCCGTGAGTGTTATTATACATTATAAACTGGGTGGTTCGAGCCCTGAATGCTGATTGGCTGACAGCCGTGAGTGTTATTATACATTATAAACTGGGTGGTTCGAGCCCTGAATGCTGATTGGCTGACAGCCGTGAGTGTTATTGTACATTATAAACTGGGTGGTTCGAGCCCTGAAGGCTGATTGGCTGACAGCCGTGAGTGTTATTATACATTATAAACTGGGTGGTTCGAGCCCTGAATGCTGATTGGCTGACAGCCGTGAGTGTTATTATACATTATGAACTGGGTGGTGTGAGCCCTGAATGCTGATTGGCTGACAGCCGTGAGTGTTATTATACATTATAAACTGTGTGGTTCGAGCCCTGAATGCTGATTGGCTGACAGCCGTGAGTGTTATTATACATTATAAACTGGGTGGTTCGAGCCCTGAATGCTGATTGGCTGACAGCCGTGAGTGTTATTATACATTATGAACTGGGTGGTGTGAGCCCTGAATGCTGATTGGCTGACAGCCGTGAGTGTTATTATACATTATAAACTGGGTGGTTCGAGCCCTGAATGCTGATTGGCTGACAGCCGTGAGTGTTATTATACATTATAAACTGGGTGGTTCGAGCCCTGAATGCTGATTGGCTGACAGCCGTGAGTGTTATTGTACATTATAAACTGGGTGGTTCGAGCCCTGAAGGCTGATTGGCTGACAGCCGTGAGTGTTATTATACATTATAAACTGGGTGGTTCGAGCCCTGAATGCTGATTGGCTGACAAGCCGTGAGTGTTATTATACAATATCTTCCTTGTCTAATCATCTCCCGTTGTCAGTCAGTGTCTGATTGGGAATCGTACTTAGGCAGCCTGTTTTTCCACCTTTAGTTTTGTGGGATGTTGTTTTTTTGTTAGTTCTGTGAAGCCTACAGCACGTGACGTTCGTTAATCTTTTGTTGTTTTTGGTTGGTGTTCTGAGTGAATAAAGAATCATGACCACGCACCACGCTGCACCTTGGTCCACCTCTTCCGACGGGCGTTACAGACCTTTTATATCATCATAACAAGGTTCATGTCCATTCTAGTATTGTAATTTCTATGTCTATGACAACTCAAATGTTTATTAATAATTAAACAAAAAGAATAGTGATTTATATCAGCCTAATCGAGTGGTGTAGATTATATCACACATTCCAGTGTTGGAACTTGATTTGACAGCTCGAACACATCTACACCTCCGACACCGCCAAAACACATCTACACCTCCGACACCGCCAAAACACATCTACACCTCCGACACCGCCAAAACACATCTACACCTCCGACACCGCCAAAACACATCTACACCTCCGACACCGCCAAAACACATCTACACCTCCGACACCGCCAAAACACATCTACACCTCCGACACCGCCAAAACACATCTACACCTCCGACACCGCCAAAACACATCTACACCTCCGACACCGCCAAAACACATCTACACTTCCGACACCGCCAAAACACATCTACACCTCCGACACCGCCAAAACACATCTACACCTCCGACACCGCCAAAACATGAGCAATGAAAAGCTATGCGTTTGTGGGCTAGCACGGATTGAATCCCGGCCTAACTCTCTCATTACTATCCTTGTTGTCCACGGATTGAATCCCGGCCTAACTCTCTCATTACTATCCTTGTTGTCCACGAATTGAATCCCGGCCTAACTCTCTCATTACCATCCTTGTTGTCCACGAATTGAATCCCGGCCTAACTCTCTCATTACCATCCTTGTTGTCCACGAATTGAATCCCGGCCTAACTCTCTCATTACTATCCTTGTTGTCCACGGATTGAATCCCGGCCTAACTCTCTCATTACTATCCTTGTTGTCCACGAATTGAATCCCGGCCGAACTCTCTCATTACCATCCTTGTTGTCCACGAATTGAATCCCGGCCTAACTCTCTCATTACCATCCTTGTTGTCCACGAATTGAATCCCGGCCTAACTCTCTCATTACCATCCTTGTTGTCCACGAATTGAATCCCGGCCTAACTCTCTCATTACCATCCTTGTTGTCCACAGAAGTCTCCAGCAGAGCAGATCACCTTTGAGACTCTGAAGAATGCCATCGGTAAGATTGACACACACACACACACACACACACACACACACACACACACACACACACACACACACACACACACACACACACACACACACACACACACACACACACACACACACACACACACACACACACACACACACACACACACACACACACACACACACACACACACCAACCACCAACAACAACCACATAGTGAATACTACAAGTCTTATTGCTTTAAATAAAAGCACATTTTAATCTCTGTCTTTCAAAACATATCGCCTTTCAAAACAAATTGTCTTTCAACACAAATTGTCTTTCAAAACCTATGATTGTTTT
>NC_074679.1:10431105-10488605 GCF_029448725.1 Salvelinus fontinalis | reverse complement strand
TTCTCTTCCGAGGAGTTGTTCTCTTAAGTGTCTGCACTGTTGTCCGTCTGTGTGTCCGAGAGTGTGTGTGTCTGAGAGTGTGTGTGTGTGTGTGTCTCTCTCTGTCTCTGGCCCTCTCTTTTATACCTGAGTGACGGTGGTTCTCAAGGCCACCCAGAGCCACGGGTTACCCCCCCACCACAGCCCTTAAGAAAAGAAAGCCACACACACACACACACACACCAGAGGGATTAAGTGTGTACATCTGATGGGCGTCCAACGCATAACAAACAGCATAACAAACGTCCAGTCTTTGTCCACCAGTTAGGGACATGAACGTCAACGGAGTGAACAGGTGGATTATCGAGGGTCTGCCATGCCGTCAGAAGAGGAAGCTTCTGTCGTCTGTATGCTGAAGGTGTGGAGTTACTCTGGTCTGTGTGTTGTCCAGGGGCTCTGACTGACAGCTGGCTCTTTTGTCTACTGGATTTAACACCCGTCACCTGTCTGGATTAACACCTTTTAAGAGGCTGTGTCAATTCTGGGTCCATACATGTTAGGAGGTAGATATGAAGACATGCTAGGAGTAGGAATAGATGCTAAAAACCTGCCGAAATCGTGATTTTGACTAAATAACCAATGACGAAAAAACCCAAACACCAGATCTACTGCTGGTCGTTAGCTATCGGGGGCCCCTTAGTATAAAGACAGATCAATGGTGGCGTTTATGTTGACAGAGTCTGTCCACCAGAGATTAGAGGCTGTGTGTGACAGACAGGATGGAGTGACTGGAGGTTGGAGGGAGGAGAGAATAGGAGGGTGGCAAGACGGTGATGACCTCTGTTGACCTCCTCTTATCAGTGCTCCGGCCATTCAACACGGACCTGCTCTCTCTGTCAGCGGCCGCTCACATTCAATTCACATACACACACGCACGCACGCACGCACGCACGCACGCACTAACTTCATTCTAATTCTAGAAATGGACAAGAGAATATCCATTAGTCCACAGATCTGACCTTGGTTTGTTGTGTACGGGTCTGCGGATTGACACACACACACACACACACACACACACATTGGGGGCGCAAAGAGCTTTAATGGTTTGTGGAGTGGAGGAGGCATTTAGTGAATGACCTCATTGATGGAAACACACAGGTACACTCTGAACGTCTCCTCTTAGATGGAACAGTTTATTGACAGATTTTCCCATTATGTGAAGACAAAAACGACAATAACATCGGCTTGAATGCGATCATCTTACATTCGTTGTTATCATCTCTGACAGGGAAGATGTGATAGAAACAGGAGGACAGGACATCATGTTGGACATTGTATCTACATAAAGACAACACTCCCAACCATGCCGTGTTCTGGTCACCTGGCGGGGGGGGGGGGGGGGGGGGCAGTGAATAGTTTAAAACCAGACTAGGGGGGAATCTCGATTGCATCTCCTAGATTCCTCTGATCATGTTTCCTCCACTCCTTCTCAAAATGAATTGGAAGAGAAGATCAGAGGGGAGGAACCTTGGATTTTCCCCTTCAATGGAGGTGAGAAAGAGAAGACAAGGAAAAGAAGAAATGCAACTGTGATTCACCCGAGGGCTCAAGAGAAGAGTCCTGAGACATGGGGGGACATGATGGAGACATGGGGGGACATGATGGAGACATGGGGACACACAGGGGGACATGATGGAGACATGGGGGGACATGATGGAGACATGGGGGGACATCATGGAGACATGGGTGGACATGATGGAGACATGGGGGGACATGATGGAGACATGGTGGAGACATGGGTGGACATGATGGAGACATGGGTGGACATGATGGAGACATGGGTGGACATGATAGAGACATGGGTGGACATGATGGAGACATGGGTGGACATGATGGAGACATGGGTGGACATGATGGAGACATGGGTGGACATGATGGAGACATGGGTGGACATGATAGAGACATGGGGGGACATCATGGAGACATGGGTGGACATGATGGAGACATGGGGGGACATGATGGAGACATGGTGGAGACATGGGGGGGACATCATGGAGACATGGGTGGACATGATAGAGACATGGGGGGACATGATAGAGACATGGGGGGACATGATGGAGACATGGGGGGACATGATGGAGACATGGGGGGGACATGGTGGAGGCCTTATGAGCATCAATGGACTACTTTAATTCTAACCACTAACACACCTGATTCAAATAATCACGCTAGCTGTTTATCCAGGGGCTCTGCACTGATGCACTGTGTGTGTCTGTGTGTGTCTGTGTGTGTGTGTGTGTGTGTGTGTGTGTGTGTGTGTGTGTGTGTGTGTGTGTGTGTGTGTGTGTGTGTGTGTGTGTGTGTGTGTGTGTGTGTGTGTGTGTGTGTCTGT
The DNA here is from genome assembly GCF_029448725.1 of Salvelinus fontinalis. Classification (NCBI taxonomy): domain Eukaryota; kingdom Metazoa; phylum Chordata; class Actinopteri; order Salmoniformes; family Salmonidae; genus Salvelinus; species Salvelinus fontinalis. Next base: position 10,486,234 of record NC_074679.1, on the reverse strand, counting down.
GTGTGTGTGTGTGTGTCTGTGTGTGTGTCTGTGTGTGTGTGTGTGTGTCTGTGTGTGTGTGTGTGTGTGTGTGTGTGTGTGTGTGTGTGTGTGTGTGTGTCTGTGTGTGTGTGTGTGTGTCTGTGTGTGTGTGTGTGTGTGTGTGTGTGTGTGTGTGTGTGTGTCTGTGTGTGTGTGTGTGTGTGTGTGTGTGTGTGTGTGTGTGTGTGTGTGTGTGTGTCTGTCTGTCTGTGTGTGTGTGTGTGTGTGTGTGTGTGTGTGTCTGTGTGTGTGTGTGTGTGTGTGTGTGTGTGTGTGTGTGTCTGTGTGTGTGTGTGTGTGTGTGTGTGTGTGTGTGTGTGTGTCTGTGTGTGTGTGTGTGTGTGTGTGTGTGTCTGTGTGTGTGTGTGTGTGTGTGTGTGTGTGTGTGTGTCTGTGTGTGTGTGTGTGTGTGTGTGTCTGTGTGTGTGTGTGTGTGTGTGTGTCTGTGTGTGTGTGTGTGTCTGTGTGTGTGTGTGTGTGTGTGTGTGTGTGTGTGTGTCTGTGTGTGTGTGTGTGTGTGTGTGTGTGTGTGTGTGTCTGTGTGTGTGTGTGTGTGTGTGTGTGTGTGTGTGTGTGTCTGTGTGTGTGTCTGTGTGTGTGTGTGTGTGTGTGTGTGTGTGTGTGTGTGTGTCTGTGTGTGTGTGTGTGTGTGTGTGTCTGTGTGTGTGTGTGTGTGTGTGTGTGTGTGTCTGTGTGTGTGTGTGTGTGTGTGTGTGTGTGTGTGTGTGTGTGTGTGTCTGTGTGTGTGTGTGTGTGTGTGTGTGTGTGTGTGTGTGTGTGTGTGTGTGTGTCTGTGTCTGTGTGTGTGTGTGTGTGTGTGTGTGTGTGTGTGTGTGTGTGTGTGTGTGTGTGTGTGTCTGTGTGTGTGTGTGTGTGTGTGTGTGTGTGTGTGTGTGTGTGTGTGTGTGTGTGTGTGTGTGTGTGTGTGTGTGAGTCCAGTGAGTGTACATCAAGCCTGTATAAGAGAGTCAGCATTGACTCAGTGAGCATAGCCTTTTAAGAAGGCCGCCATAGGCAGACCTGTGTGATTGAATTGTGAGTTGGCGGCATGGTCTCTGGTATAGGATCCACTGTAATACAGGTCAGTGGGTCATCTCTCTATTTCATGGTCTCTGGTATAGGATCCACTGTAATAAAGGTCAGTGGGTCATCTCTCTATTTCATGGTCTCTGGTATAGGATCCACTGTAATAAAGGTCAGTGGGTCATCTCTCTATTTCATGGTCTCTGGTATAGGATCCACTGTAATAAAGGTCAGTGAGTCATCTCTCTATTTCATGGTCTCTGGTATAGGATAGACTGAAATAAAGGTCAGTGGGTCATCTCTCTATTTCATGGTCTCTGGTATAGGATAGACTGTAATAAAGGTCAGTGGGTCATCTCTCTATTTCATGGTCTCTGGTATAGGATAGACTGAAATAAAGGTCAGTGGGTCATCTCTCTATTTCATGGTCTCTGGTATAGGATAGACTGTAATAAAGGTCAGTGGGTCATCTCTCTATTTCATGGTCTCTGGTATAGGATTCATCTCTCCATGACAAAGACATTAGAACAAGCCATGTTTTAGTTCCTACAGTGCTGTTGGTGCTAGGGCCAAAAACAATATATCTCTCCATCTCTCTATGTCTTTCGCTCCCTCTCTGTCTCTCGCCATCCCCTATCTTTCCTTCCTCCTCTCTCTCTCCCCCTCTCTGTCTTTCACTCCCTCTCCCCCTCAGAGGAGGCTGGTGGGAGGGGGAGTTATAGGAGGACGGGCTCATTGTAACGGCTGGAATGGAATGGATGGAACGGAGTCAAACAGGTGGTTTCCATTTGTTTGATTCCATTTAGTTTATGCCATTCCAGCCATTTACAATGAGCCCGTCCTCCTATAGCTCCTCCCACCAGCCTCCTCTGCTCCCCATCCCTGTCTCTGTCTCTCCTCCTCTCTCTCTCCCTGCTCCTCTCTCTACCTCCCCCCGTCCCCCTCCGTCCTCCATCCTGTACCTCCCCCTACATTTGAATATGTAGCACAATGAAGTTACTTAAATATTATTTGGACAAAAATACTACTATTGGTGCAATTGACTTAAAATTGTAAGGAAATTAATACGTAATTTTGTAATTTGGGTGAACTATACATTTAAGCTACATATGACAATGCTCTTTCTACCCCGTCTCCTCCCTCCCTCCCTCCCTCCCCCTCTCTGTCTCTCTCCCTCCCTCCTTTCTCCCTCCCTCCCTCCTTTCTCCCTCCCTCCCTCCTTTCTCCCTCCCTCCTTTCTCCCTCCTTTCTCCCTCCCTCCCTCCCCCTCTCTGTCTCTCTCCCTCCCTCCTTTCTCCCTCCCTCCCTCCTTTCTCCCTCCCTCCCTCCTTTCTCCCTCCCTCCTTTCTCCCTCCTTTCTCCCTCCCTCCCTCCCTCTCTCTCTCTCTCCCTCCCTCCTTTCTCCCTCCCTCCTTTCTCCCTCCTTTCTCCCTCCCTCCCTCCCTCTATCTCCCTCCCTCCCTCCCTCTCTCTCTCTCTCCCTCCCTCCATTCTCCCTCCCTCCTTTCTCCCTCCCTCCCTCCTTTCTCCCTCCCTCCTTTCTCCCTCCCTCCCTCCTTTCTCCCTCCCTCCCTCCCTCCCTCCTTTCTCCCTCCCTCCTTTCTCCCTCCCTCCTTTCTCCCTCCCTCCCTCCCTCCCTCCCTCCCTCTCTCTCTCTCTCTCCCTCCCTCCTTTCTCCCTCCCTCCCTCCTTTCTCCCTCCCTCCCTCCCTCCCTTCCCTCCATCTCTCCCTCCCTCTCTCCTTCCCTCTCTCCCTCTCTCTCTCTCCCTCCCTCCCTCTCTCCATCTCTCCCTCACTCTCTCCTTCCCCCTCCCTCTCTCCTTCCCTCTCTCCTTCCCTCTCTCCCTCTCTCTCTCTCCTTCCCTCCCTCTCTCCCTCTCTCCCTCCCTCCTTCCCTCTCTCCTTCCCTCTCTCCTTTGGAGGTCAGATAACATTGCTAATAGTGAGACATTTTCCTTATTTATTATGCAATGGGTTTTGATTTTGTGATAACTATCACTCTCTCTCCCCCTCCCCCCACTCCTCTCTCTCCCCCTCTCCCCCCACTCCTCTCTCTCCCCCTCTCCCCCCACTCCTCTCTCTCCCCCTCTCCCTCTCTCCCCCCACTCCTCTCTCTCCCCCTCTCCCCCTACTCCTCTCTCTCCCCCTCTCCCCCCACTCCTCTTTCTCCCCCTCTCCCCCACTCCTCTCTCTTCCCCTCTCCCCCTCTCTAGCTCGGACCTCTTGTGTTGACTCCGTACTGTACTGGAGTACATACACTACATGACCACAAGTATGTGGACACCTGCTCGTCAAACGTCTCATTCCAAAATTATGGGCATTAATATAGAGTTGGTCCCCCCTTTGCTGCTATAACAGCCCCCACTCTTCTGGGAAGGCTTTCCGCTAGATGTTGGAACATTGCTGCAGGGACTTGCTTCTATTAAGCTACAAGAGCATTAGTGAGGTCGGGCTCTGATATTGGGTGATGAGGCCTGGCTTGTAGTCAACGTTACAATTCCTCTCAAAGGTATTCGATGGGGTTGAGGTCAGGGCTCTGTGCAGGCCAGTCAAGTTCTTGCACATCAATCTCGAAAAACCATTTCTGTATGGACCTTGCTTTGTGCACAGGGGCATCTTCATATTTAAACAGGAAAGGGCCTTACCCAAACTGTTGCCACAAGTTGGAAGCACAGAATCATCTAGAGTGTCATTGTATTCTGTAGCGTTAATATTTCCCTTTACTGGAACTGAGGGGACTAGCCTGAACTATGAAAAACAGCCCCAGAACATTATTCTGTCTCCACCAAACTTTACAGTTGGCACTATGTATTCGGGCAGGTAGTGTTCTCCTGAACACCCCCAAGGTGGTAGATATTGTTGTCCATGGCGGTGATCTGAAGCAGTACACTCATGTCACTGGTGCTGTGAAGACACCTGCATCAGAGGAGAAGCAGGAAGAGATCAGCATTGGTCGAGTTCCTGCCGGACTAGATGTGCAGGCGTTGCGATGCATCAACCAATGGCTAGGAGTCACGTCAACGTGATCAGATTGTTATTTCATATGATGTGTTTTTTTTTATGTATAAGGGGTAGATTAGCTTTAATTCTTTCGATAGATTGTAGAGTGTGCAAAGCTGTCATCAAGGCAAAGGGTGGCTACTTTGAAGAATCTCAAATGTAAAACATATTTTGATTTGTTTAACAGTTTTTTGGTTACTTCATGATTCCATATGTGTTATTTCGTTGTCTTCACTATTACTCTACAATGTAGAACATAGTAAAAATAAAGAAAAACACTTGAACGAGTAGTAGGTGTGTCCAAACTTTTGACCGGTACTGTATGTATGTATATATATTTTAAATATATATTTACTTTATTATTGTAACGGCAGCCTTCCCTCTCTTCACGAGAAGAGAGAGTGTAGCAGGGATCGGACCAACACGCAGCGTAGCCAGTGCTCAACATGTTTAATCAAACGAAACAGTGAACACTTACAACGATAGAAAATAACAAAAAGTGGCAAAGCGATACAGTCCTAGCTGGTGCAGAGAAAACACAGAGACAGGAAACAACCACCCACAAAATCCCAACACAAAACAAGCCATCTATATATGATTCTCAATCAGGGACAACGATTGACAGCTGCCTCTGATTGAGAACCATATTAGGCTGAACACAGAAACAGACAAACTAGACACACAACATAAAATGCCCACCCAGCTCACGTCCTGACCAACACTAAAACAAGCAAAACACATTAGAACTCTGGTCAGGACGTGACAATTATGTTCCACTAACTCCTCCCCTAATTGAAGTAAACTAATGGACAACACCACCAAGGCTTCTACTTCCTGCTTATGCATACTATATACATTTTACAGGGGGTTTAATTACATTTTAATTATACATATTATATACATTGCTCAAAATAATAAAGGGAACACTTAAACAACACAATGTAACTCCAAGTCAATCACACTTCTGTGAAATCAAACTGTCCACGTAGGAAGCAACACTGATTGACAATACATTTCACATGCTGTTGTGCAAATGGAATAGACAAAAGGTGGAAATAATAGGCAATTAGCAAGATACCCCCAATAAAGGAGTGATTCTGCAGGTGGTGACCACAGACCACTTCTCAGTTCCTATGCTTCCTGGCTGATGTTTTGGTCACTTTTGAATGCTGGCGTTGCTCTCACTCTAGTGGTAGCATGAGACAGAGTCTACAACCCACACAAGTGGATCAGGTAGTGCAGCTCATCCAGGATGGCACATCAATGCGAGCTGTGGCAAGAAGGTTTGCTGTGTCTGTCAGCGTAGTGTCCAGAGCATGGAGGCGCTACCAGGAGACAGGCCAGTACATCAGGAGACGTGGAGGAGGCCGTAGGAGGGCAACAACCCAGCAGCAGGATCGCTACCTCCGCCTTTGTGCAAGGGGGAGCACTGCCAGAGCCCTGCAAAATGACCTCCAGCAGGCCACAAATGTGCTCAATCTGTGCTATGATTTGTTTAAACAACTCATCATCTGAACGAACATTCTACATTACCACGGAAATGATTGCATCACAATACCAGGCAGAAATGTGCGAGTAAACCTTTCAGTTTACCAGTCAAATTGCCAAGGGTTAGAAGTTCCTATCTCCAAATCTATGGCATTATATTTCTATGGTAATTTTATGACAGAAATGTTCCTGGAACTTCAGCAGCAGGACGTTGAAGCAAAATCACAGGATGTATAAAATAAGAATTGAATGTACAAGGTGAGAAAACAATTTTACATACATATTATGAATTCGTATTTTATTTTATTTATGCCTTAGGACAACAAGAACAGCACAATATGGGCAACGTTTTCTGTCCGCAACAAAACAGCCCTCGCAACACACCACTTTTCGTCTAGATAAACAAAACATCTGAATCAGACAGGTTGGTGATTCATCCGAAAGGAGTTTGGAATACTGCAGCTGTGTGACAGCAAAACATTTCCCCACTGTTTACTTTAAATACACATAAATGTTCACTGCCATTCCTAAGGACGTCGTAAAAAGGTAAAAGTTACAATATTGTGAGGTATTTTTTGCGGACTGAAAATGTGGCGACTAGTGTTCCCATCCTGCTTTTTCGGGCTATGCACCTTTTAAAGGCAATGTTCCTGCGTTCACGGAGACCACATTCACGGTAAACACACATCGGCTACATCTTTACATGGCAATCGGACTGAATCCAGGCCTTAGTATGAATCAAAGTGCTGGAGAATATCAGGCAGGAGGCAGGCAGGAGGCAGGCAGGAGGGAGGCATGAGGGAGGGAGGCAGGAGGGAGGCATGAGGGAGGGAGGCAGGAGGGAGGGAGGCAGGCAGGAGGGAGGCAGGCAGGAGGGAGGCAGGCAGGAGGGAGGCAGGCAGGAGGGAGGCAGGCAGGAGGGAGGCAGGCAGGAGGGAGGCAGGCAGGAGGGAGGCAGGCAGGAGGGAGGCATGAGGGAGGGAGGCAGGCAGGAGGGAGGCAGGCAGGAGGGAGGCAGGCAGGAGGGAGGCAGGCAGGAGGGAGGCAGGCAGGAGGGAGGCATGAGGGAGGGAACACTCTACATAGATAAACATGTTCCTTTCATCAATGCTTCTTTTACATTTGGTCCTAAAGTTAAAGCACAGCCTCACTCTCAAAGCACTCAGGGAGAGAGAGAGAAAGAGAGAGAGAACTCAGATAGACAGATTAGCAATTTGAAGTGTTTCATAAGGAATGTATGTGTGTGTGTTTGTGTGTGGTGTGTGTGTGTGTTTGTGTGTGGTGTGTGTATGTGTGTGTGTGTAGGTGGGGGGGGGATGGGTGAGAGAGAGAGTTGTTCTATGAATCAGAAGGCTTATAGAGAATGGTCAAATGGCTTTGTAAGTGTATGCATTTGTGAGTATGTGTGGAGGGAGGTAGGGAGGGAGGTAGGGAGGTAGAGAGGGAGGGAGGTAGAGCGGGAGGGAGGGAGGTAGGAAGGAAGGTAGGGAGGGAGGTAGGGGAGCATGGAAAAGTGGAAACACTGTCTGCTTTAGGGCGAGGAGAAGGGGGAGGTAGGGTTGTTGAATCACATTACATTGGTACTCTCTCCTCTCTTCGTCTCTCCCCTCTCCTCTCTTCGCTCTCTGTCTCCCCCCTCTCCTCTCTTCTCTCTCTCTCCTCTCTTCTTTCTCTGTCTCCCCTCTCTTCTCTCTCTCTCTTTCTTTCTAAAGAGATAGGTCAACATTATCTCCAGCTCGTCCTGTAGTTTAAAGGCACAGAGTGACACAGTCCTTCAACTAGATCATCCAGACACCAGTCCATCCCGGTATGTCCGTAGAAGAGGAGTTTAAGGTTGTTGGTCCACGAAGCAGAGAGGAGCAGAGACATGTGTTTGTGTTTCCCGTCACAGTTTGGTACACTGGCCCAGGCCTTGCTTCAGCTTCTCAGCAATCTGGTCATTGAGAAGAAAACCACATTAACCAGCATGCAACATGAGATGACGACTACATTAACCAGCATGCAACTATTACTCTGTTTCGAGCTGTAAGACACTGTATACAGCATTTTGCTGTCTTTCAAACCATATTGTCTTTCAAACCATATTGTCTCTCCAAACAAATTAATTCAAAACAAATTGTCTTTCAAAACAAATTGTCTCTGAGCTCTATGGACAATTCCTTCGACCTCATGGCTTGGTTTTTGCTCTGACCTGCACTGTCAACTGTGGGACCTTATATAGACAGGTGTGTGCCTTTCCAAATCATGTCCAATCAATTGAATTATCCACAGGTGGACGCCAATCAAGAGGTAGAAACATCTCAAGGATGATCAATGGAAACAGGATGCACCTGAGCTCAATTTTGAGTCTCATAGCAAAGGGTCTGAATATTTGTTTTTAATATATTTGCAGAAAATTCTATAAACCTGTTTGCGTTCTGTCATTATGGGATATTGTGTGTAGATTGAGGAAAATGTTTTATTTAATCAATTTTAGAATAAAGCTGTAATGTAACAAAATGTGGAAAAGTCCAGGGGTCTGAAAACTTTCTGAATGCACTGTATGTGCTTTGCCCATGATAGTTTTCTATCTAGGGTGACACCCAGCAGTTTATTATCTTCCACTTGCTCAATTGCCACATTATTCAATAATAGATACAGATGATGTTTAGGGTTGAGTGAGTGATTTGTCCCAAAAATGTGTAACGGCGTTCCTCTCTCTCTTCATAAGAAGAGGAGGAGTAGTGATCGAGCCAAGGCGCAGCGGGTTGTGAAAACATGATGAGTTTTATTTATAAGACAAAACGAAACAAACTATACTTGAATAAACTAACAAAATAACAAAACGAAAATAGACAGACTAGTACGACGAACTGACATAACACACGCAGAACGAACGAACAAGTACTTACTACAAAAACGCACGAACAAACCGAAACAATCCCGTATGGTGTAACATCGACACAGACACAGGAGACAATCACCCACAAACAAACAGTGAGAACACCCTACCTAAATATGACTCTTAATTAGAGGAGAACGCAAAACACCTGCCTCTAATTAAGAGCCATACCAGGCAACCAAAACCAACATAGAAACAGATAACATAGACTGCCCACCCAAAACACATGCCCTGACCTAAACATATACAAAAACAACATAAAACAGGTCAGGACCGTTACAGAACCCCCCCCTCAAGGTGCGAACGCCGGGCGCACCAGCACAAAGTCCAGGGGAGGGTCTGGGTGGGCAGTTGACCACGGTGGTGGCTCCGGCTCTGGACGCTGTCCCCACACCACCATAGTCACTCCCCGTTTCTGTCTTCCCCTCCCAATGACCACCCTAAAACTCACATCCCCTAAATAAACGGCCAGCACCAGGAGAAGGGGCAGCACCGGGACAAGGGGCAGCACCGGGACAAGGGGCAGCACCAGGACAAAGGGCAGCACCAGGACAAGGGACAGCACCAGGACAAGGGGCAGCACCGGGACAAAGGGCAGCACCGGGACAAGGGGCAGCACCGGGACAAGGGGCAGCACCGGGACAAGGGGCAGCACCAGGATAAGGGGCAGCACCAGGATAAAGGGCAGCACCGGGACAAGGGGCAACACCGGGACAAGGGGCAGGTCCCGGCTGATATACTCTGGCAGATCCTGGCTGAGGGACTCTGGCAGGTCTATGCAGGCTGACGGCTCTCGACGCTCATGGCAGGCTGACGGCTCTCGACGCTCATGGCGGGCTGACGGCTCTCGACGCTCATGGCGGGCTGACGGCTCTCGACGCTCATGGCGGGCTGACGGCTCTCGACGCTCATGGCGGGCTGACGGCTCTCGACGCTCATGGCGGGCTGACGGCTCTCGACGCTCATGGCGGGCTGACGGCTCTCGACGCTCATGGCGGGCTGACGGCTCTCGACGCTCATGGCGGGCTGACGGCTCTCGACGCTCATGGCGGGCTGACGGCTCTCGACGCTCATGGCGGGCTGACGGCTCTCGACGCTCATGGCGGGCTGACGGCTCTCGACGCTCATGGCGGGCTGACGGCTCTCGACGCTCATGGCGGGCTGACGGCTCTCGACGCTCATGGCTCTCTGACGGCTCTGGCTGCTCATGGCTCGCTGGCGGCTCTGGCAGATCCTGTCTGGTTGGCGGCTCTGGCAGATCCTGTCTGGTTGGCGGCTCTGGCAGATCCTGTTTGGCGGGCGGCTCTAGCGGCTCCTGTCTGGCGGGCGGCTCTAGCGGCTCCTGTCTGGCGGACGGCTCTGTAGGCTCATGGCAGACGGGCGGCTTTGCAGGCTCATGGCAGACGGGCGGCTTTGCAGGCTCATGGCAGACGGATGGCTCAGACGGCGCTGGGGAGACGGATGGCTCAGATGGCGCTGGGGAGACGGATGGCTCAGATGGCGCTGGGGAGACGGATGGCTCTGGCCGGATACGGCGCACTGTAGACCTGGTGCGTGGTGCCGGAACTGGTGGTACCGGGCTGGGGACACGCATCTCAGGGCTAGTGCGGGGAGCAGGGACAGGGCACACTGTATTCTCAAAGCCCACTCTATACCTGATGCGAGGTACCGGCACTGATGACACCGGGCTGAGGACAAGCACATCAGGATTAGTAGGGGGAGAAGATACAGTGTGAACAGGGCTCTGGAGACGCACAGGAGGCTTTGTGCATGGTGCCGGAACTGGAGGCACCGAACTGGATACACGCACTACAGAGAGAGTGCGTGGAGGAGGAACTGGGCTCAGGAGACGCACTGGTAGCCTAGTGCGTAGTGTAGGCACTGTAGGTACTAGGCTGGGGCGGGGAGGTGGCGCCGGAAATACCGGACCGTGGAGGCGTACTGGCACTCTTGAGCATTGAGCCTGCCCAACCTTACCTGGTTGAATGCTCCCGGTCGCCAGACCAGTGCGGGGAGGTGGAATAACCCGCACAGGCCTATGTAGGCGAACCGGGGAAACCATGCGTAAGGCCGGTGCCATGTATGCCGGCCCGAGGAGACGCACTGGAGACCAGACGCGTTGAGCCGGCCTCATGACACCTGGCTCAATACCCAATCTAGCCCTACCAGTGCGGGGAGGTGGAATAACCCGCACTGGGCTATGCACTCGTACAGGAGACACCGTGCGCTCTACTGCGTAACACGGCGCCTGCCCGTACTCCCGCTCTCCACGGTAAGCCTGGGAAGTGGGCGCAGGTCTCCTACCTGCCCTTGGCCCACTACCTCTTAGCCCCCCCCAAGAAATTTTTGGGAGTTACTTACGGGCTTTTTGGGCTTCCGTGCCAGACGCGTTCCCTCATAGCTCCGGTTCCTCTCTCCGGTAGCCTCTGCTCTCCTCAGTGCCTCCAGCTGTTCCCATGGGAGGCGATCCCTACCAGCCAGGATCTCCTCCCATGTGTAGCAACCCTTTCCGTCCAATATATCGTCCCATGTCCATTGCTCCTTCTTTTCCTGTCCCTTACTCCAATTACTCCGCTGCTTGGCTCTGGAATGGTGGGTGATTCTGTAACGGCGTTCCTCTCTCTCTTCATAAGAAGAGGAGGTGTAGTGATCGAGCCAAGGCGCAGCGGGTTGTGAAAACATGATGAGTTTTATTTATAAGACAAAACGAAACAAACTATACTTGAATAAACTAACAAAATAACAAAACGAAAATAGACAGACTAGTACGACGAACTGACATAACACACGCAGAACGAACAAACAAGTACTTACTACAAAAACGCACGAACAAACCGAAACAATCCCGTATGGTGTAACATCGACACAGACACAGGAGACAATCACCCACAAACAAACAGTGAGAACACCCTACCTAAATATGACTCTTAATTAGAGGAGAACGCAAAACACCTGCCTCTAATTAAGAGCCATACCAGGCAACCAAAACCAACATAGAAACAGATAACATAGACTGCCCACCCAAAACACATGCCCTGACCTAAACACAAACAAAAACAACATAAAACAGGTCAGGACCGTTACAAAATGTAGCATTTAGTTTGTGAGATATTTAGCACCAGCCTACTGCTAGTTATCCATTCTAAATCTGACTGGAGCTCTATGTTGAGGGTGCCCGTTATTTATTTTACTGTTGCAGCTGGTGCTATACTTTTGAGTCGTCAGCATACATGGACACACCAGGCATTATTCAAGGTCAGTGGAAGGTCATTAGTAAAACACAGAAAACAATAATGGTCCTAGCCGGCTGCCCTGCGGTACACCCAACTCAACCGGATTTGCATTAGAGAGGCTTCCATTAAAGAAAACCCTCTGTGTTCTATTGGAGAGGTAACTGTCCATCCAGGATATGGCGTTAATCCACAACACCTATGTTTTTTCAAGCAATATGTTATGATCAATGACATCAAAGGCTGCAAAACCTCTTGTATGATCGCTTATATACTATTTTACGTCAAGTCTTCGGAACTTTGGTTTTCCTAGATATGGCTATTGCATTCTGATCACTACATCCTATGGATGTGGATACCGCTTTAGAGCAGATTTCTGCAACATTGATAAAGATGTGATCGATACATGTGGATGACTTAGTTCCTGTTCTGTTTGTAGCTACCCTGGTAGGTTGACTGATAACCTGAACCAGGTTGCAGACACTGGTTACAGTTTGAAGCTTTTTCTTGAGTGAACAGTTGGATGAGAACCAGTCAATATTCAGGTCACCCAGAAAATATACCTCTCTGTTGATATCACATACATGATCAAACATTTTACACATCCTATCCAGATACTGATTGTTAACACTTGGTGGTCTATAGCAGCTTCCCACCAGAATGGGTTTTAGGTGAGGCAGATGAACCTGTAGCCATATTACTTCAACAGCCTTTGACAAACATTTACACACAACACGGGTGAACAGGTGCACAGGTGAACAGGTGAACGGGTGCACAGGTGAACAGGTGTGTGTTACCTTGTAGTGAGTAGGACATGATGCTAGTGCGTTTGGTCATGGTCACTTTGTCCTGTGTGGTGATCTTCCCTGCTGCCACCATCTTATCCCCTTGCTTCACCTTCTCTATAGCTGCCCACACACGCACGCACGCACGCACGCACACACACACCGTTGATTTAGCTTGACCAGTGTACCGGAAGAGCGGCGTTTGTACTTTTAGGATTATTTCGTTGGTTCTACTGTGACGGACGAGCTAAATCAAGTACAGCTCAAAAAACAAATTTGTTGACCCATGTGTGATCTGATGTGTACCCCAAATTAAATGAAAGTTGTTCAACTGAAAGCATTCAACTGAAATGTGTCTTCCGCATTTAACCAAATTGTATCAGGTTTCAGGGTATACAATACCTAATAATACTTGACAGTAGTAGAGTAGTATCTGTCGTGTACCTTGTGTACTCCGATAGTATCAGGGAAGCAGCCTAGCAGCCCTTTGTATTCGTTGTTGGTTTCCATCAGGAAATGAAGGTCTTTTCTCGGCTGGAAGAAATATACAACACAGCTGTTTATTATCGATCAGGGTCTGTAGTTTGAACTTCAGAGAGGATGAGAGAGTGGGAGAGAAAGTCTGTGTGTGTATGCCTGTGTGCCTGTGTTTGTGTGCCTGTGTTTATGTGTGTGTGTGTTACCTGCATTATGTTGGGTCTGTGTGTATCCCTGGGTGTCGTTGATGTAAGCTCCTCCCCCAGACCAAGGGTCGCCACCGTTAGCAACCTGTAAACAACAGAAGCAGCAGCACTGAACTCTAGACATAACACTCACATACCTGTTTCAGGCTGTCTCTGTGTGTTTCAGCCTGTCTCTGTTTCAGCCTGTCTGTGTGTTTCAGCCTGTCTCTGTTTCAGCCTGTCTGTGTGTTTCAGCCTGTCTGTGTGTTTCAGCCTGTCTGTGTGTTTCAGCCTGTCTGTGTGTTTCAGCATGTCTCTGTTTCAGCCTGTCTGTGTGTTTCAGCCTGTCTGTGTGTTTCAGCCTGTCTGTGTGTTTCAGCCTGTCTGTGTGTTTCAGCCTGTCTGTGTGTTTCAGCCTGTCTGTGTGTTTCAGCCTGTCTCTGTTTCAGCCTGTCTCTGTTTCAGCCTGTCTGTGTGTTTCAGCCTGTCTGTGTGTTTCAGCCTGTCTGTGTGTTTCAGCCTGTCTGTGTGTTTCAGCCTGTCTCTGTTTCAGCCTGTCTCTGTTTCAGCCTGTCTGTGTGTTTCAGCCTGTCTGTGTGTTTCAGCCTGTCTGTGTGTTTCAGCCTGTCTGTGTGTTTCAGCCTGTCTGTGTGTTTCAGCCTGTCTGTGTGTTTCAGCCTGTCTGTGTGTTTCAGCCTGTCTGTGTGTTTCAGCCTGTCTGTGTGTTTCAGCCTGTCTGTGTGTTTCAGCCTGTCTGTGTGTTTCAGCCTGTCTGTGTGTTTCAGCCTGTCTGTGTGTTTCAGCCTGTCTCTGTTGTGAAGGATAATACATGTTTCAGCCTGTCTCTGTGTGTTTCAGCTTGTCTGTGTGTTTCAGCCTCTCTGTGTGTTTCAGCTTGTCTCTGTTGTGAAGGATAGTACCGGTTTCAGACTGTCTCTGTTGTGAAGGATAATACATGTTTCAGCCTGTCTCTGTGTGTTTCAGCTTGTCTGTGTGTTTCAGCCTCTCTGTGTGTTTCAGCTTGTCTCTGTTGTGAAGGATAGTACCGGTTTCAGACTGTCTCTGTTGTGAAGGATAATATGTGTTTCAGAATGTCTCTGTTGTGAAGGATAATACCTGTTTCAGCCTGTCTCTGTGTGTTTCAGCTTGTCTCTGTTTTGAAGGATAAGTGGTTTCATGATTTTGCTCTGACCCTCGCAATCTTAATGGTCAAAGTGTGTGTGTGGTGGATTCTGTCCTGCTCTACACAGCTTTAATGGCTCAAGCGAGCAGTTTTAATGGCTGAACAGAGCAGATACCTGAATGTGTGTGTGTGTGTCTTAATGATTAAAGCGTGGACAGACCTGGCCTTGGGCCTACAAAGAGATGCTACACTACTTTATCACTGACCTCAACCCAGAGTCTCGCAGAGTGTTCAGTCAGCCCACTGACACCCTTATCAGATCACAGCAAAATCAGAGTCTACTTGAACAGAGCAATACTCAATCATGAGGCATCAACCAATGAACTGAATAATATTAAGAAATGCTGTAGATGGAAGGAAAATAGTGTTGAAACCTAAAAAAAAGAAAATTCAATCCCTTTTAGACAATTTCCTGGACAAAACGTTCCACTGTAATAGTGAAGGTGTAAACTTGGCAGTAGAAAACCTAAACAGTATATTTGACCTCTCAGCTTCCCTATCAAATCCCCAAAAATTCTAACAGAAAACCGAAGAAAATGAACAACAATGACAAATGATTTAATGAAGAATAAAAACCCTATGAAAGAAAGAGAGAAACCTGTCCAACCAAAAACATAGAGACCCAGAAAACCTGAGTCTACGCCTTCACAATGGTGAATCACTAAAACAATACAGAAATACACTTCAGGTGACTATGGCCAGACAGTCAGATCCTGTGTTTACCTGGTTGAGGACGGTGACGGTCTCCCCTTCTCTGACTGTCAACTCGTTGTTTCCTGGTTCAGCACTGAAGTCATATATCACCTGGGTCTGAAACAGAACAGACACAGAGAGGTTGAACCACAATGACCTCAAGACCCCCCCCCCCACACACACACACACACACTGTACATCCTGTCTGAGTGTGGTTAGCCCTGAGGGTACTGACTCTCACAGTAGAGAATAAACAGTCAGCAACATTGAGAGACACACACACTGTCTTTCTCTCTTGAACCCTTCTCTCTTAAACAGTTTTCCACCAGCAGCAGTTCACCTGACACATGCAGATGGACTCGCATGTAAATACTTCTAAGTGTTGTTTATTAATCTGTCTATCCACATGGCATTCAATCCATATCTTGTATGACATTGGTTCATTCATAACTTGTTATGTTTTTACAGTTTTTAAAAGTTATTACTGCAATCTACACTACATGGGCCGATAGACGTAGCAAATTGTTTCCCCTAATAATAATAATAATAATATTCTATTCATCATGACAATGAAGTTAAATGATTTTCTATCATTCGAAAAAGCGCATCATGACACGCTGAAGAAACTGTCCTACCTGCATTGCCATCGTTGCAGCGTTGATAATAGTTATCCGCGCAAAGACGTCTGGGTGAAAACAGCCCTCGCCCGAATACGTAACAAAGCAGGCTAGAGGAGGCTTCTCCCAGCTCGAAACGCGCCACTCCTTCTCTTCTCTTACACACATGTTACAACGTGATATTAAGCAGCAATATTCAGAGACGACAGACGCGTAGTTTTTCCATAACCGAATAGTTTGTTAGTTACTTTGTATCCTCGAACGTAAAGAGAGACAGAAAGAGAGCAAAGGTGGGAAAGGGGAGAGGAGGGTACGCGGAAAGGGCCGCTCTTCCTCCAAGCAGGATATTAGAACAAGTTTCTCGGAATGTGGATACAGTCGTGGCAGTTCAGTTCCTTTTCCGATAGCTACTGCTCTGTCACGGGTTTTACTGCGTTAATACACTGAGTGTTCAAAGATCAGGAACTCTCAACTTCTAGGCTAAGTAAGAAATATGGAAACAACTTGGTATAAGCTACAGAGGAAATGTTAGCCTAAATTAATTGATGCAACTGTAAACTCTCTGCAAATGGTGTATAACACTGTTTAGAGTTATATGCGATATTAGGCCAACATAGGCAATCATGGGTTCTGATGCTATAAAATAATACTATAAACTAACGACCATGCATATGGGGATATTCTCCATCATCCCAGTGCCTGTGGCAGTAACACAACCACCTTTAGCCAACAGTAAAAAGTAAAAATACATAATATTAAAAGTAATAATAAATACACAATGAGTAATGCTAACTTGGCTATATTGACATGGGGTACCAGAACCGAGTCAATGTGCAGGGAGGGGTTCCGAGGTAATTGGGGTACCAGAACCGAGTCAATGTGCAGGGAGGGGTCCGAGGTAATTGGGGTAGCAGAACCGAGTCAATGTGCAGGGAGGGGTCCGAGGTAATTGGGGTAGCAGAACCGAGTCAATGTGCAGGGAGGGGTACGAGGTAATTGGGGTAGCAGAACCGAGTCAATGTGCAGGGAGGGGTCCGAGGTAATTGGGGTAGCAGAACCGAGTCAATGTGCAGGGAGGGGTCCGAGGTAATTGGGGTAGCAGAACCGAGTCAATGTGCAGGGAGGGGTCCGAGGTAATTGAGGTAGCAGAACCGAGTCAATGTGCAGGGAGGGGTACGGGGTAATTGGGGTAGCAGAACCGAGTCAATGTGCAGGGAGGGGTCCGAGGTAATTGAGGTAGCAGAACCGAGTCAATGTGCAGGGAGGGGTACGGGGTAATTGGGGTAGAAGAACCGAGTCAATGTGCAGGGAGGGGTCCGAGGTAATTGAGGTAGCAGAACCGAGTCAATGTGCAGGGAGGGGTACGGGGTAATTGGGGTAGAAGAACCGAGTCAATGTGCAGGGAGGGGTCCGAGGTAATTGGGGTAGCAGAACCGAATCAATGTGCAGGGAGGGGTACGGGGTAATTGGGGTACCAGAACCGTCAATGTGCAGGGAGGGGTACGAGGTGATTGGGGTACCAGAACCGAATCAATGTGCAGGGAGGGGTCCGAGGTAATTGGGGTAGCAGAACCGAGTCAATGTGCAGGGAGGGGTACGGGGTAATTGGGGTAGCAGAACCGAGTCAATGTGCAGGGAGGGGTCCGAGGTAATTGAGGTAGATATGTACATGTACAGAGCCTTCAGAAGGTATTCACACCCCTTGACTTATTCCACATTTCTTTGTGTTACAGCCTGAATTTAAATGTATTCAATTGTAAATTGGGATGTTGTGTCACTGGCCTTCACACGATACTCCATTATGTCAAAGTGGAATTACGTTGTTAGACATATTAAAACGTTTATAAAATATTTAACGCTGAAATGTCTTGAGTCAATCAGTATTCAGCCTATTTGTTGTGGCACGCATGAATAAGTTCAGGAGTAAATAGATGTGCTTAATGTAACATTTGTCTTATGTACTCTCCATGCGTTGTGTTTTCTAATAATAAATCACTTCGGCCAGTGGTCCCAGTTGAGCATCATTTATTTCTGTTGTTAAATGGGAAACAGCACGTTAGTTGTGCAGGGCTTAACAGTGTTGATGGCTGTCGATGACAAAATCTGTAGCATGAAGACATCTGTGTTAGCAGTGGCTTATGTGACCATGACATCGGTGTATGCTAGCTAACACACTTATTTACAGCAATCATATGCCAAAGCACATCCCAGAAAGCCTCTCAATCCCAAACAGGTACCGTATACCCACACATGTATAAATCAGTAACGTACAGCAAACTTGTACACATTGTAAAATAGAAAACAGTATTCAGAACGTGACCTACCCCTTGCATCACATTTTCATACTGGGGAGACCTGACGTTCGCGATCTCCCCCCATCTGCAAACGGGGCCAATCACAACACACCTTATTGTCATCAGAGTTGAACTAACCAATAAGAATGCTTGAACATTAAATATACATTTCTTTAGAGGCAAGTGGAAACATAACCAACCCTGTTACATTAACACAAGTCACAAAATAAGTTACATGGACTGTGTTCAATAATAGTGTTAAAACATGATTTTTGAATGACTATGTCACGTTCCTGACCTATTTCTGTTAGTTTGTTGTATGGTGTTAGTTGGTCAGGACGTGAGTTTGGGTGGGCATTCTATGTTTTCTGTTTCTATGTTGGTTTAAGGGTTGCCTGGTATGGCTCTTAATTAGAGGCAGGTGTTTTGCGTTTTCCTCTAATTGAGAGTCATATTTAGGTAGGTTGTTTCACAGTGTTCGTTGTGGGTGGTTGTCTCCTGTGTCAGTGTTTGTCGCACCATACGGGACTGTTCGGTATGTTTGTACATCGTCATTTTTGTGTAGTCTATTTTTCCCTCTTCGTGCGTTCTTCGTGTTTTATTGTAAGTTCGTATGTCTAGGTTTGTCTACACATTCGTTTTGTTATTTTGTTAGTTAATTCAAGTCTAGTTCGTTTTCTGTCTTAGTTGTTTTGTCGTGTCTTTATTAAATCATGTCATTTCACAAAGCTGTGCCTTGGTTCAATCACTACTCCTCCTCTTCGGTTGAAGAGGAGGAGGACTACCGTTACAGACTACCTCATCTCTGTACCCCACACATACAATTATCTGTAAGGTCCCTCAGTCGAGCAGTGCATTTCGAACACAGATTCAACCACAAATACCATGGATGTTTTCCAATGCCTTGGAAAAATGGGCACCGATTGTTAGATGCGTTAAAAAAAATAAATGACATTGAATATCCCTTTGAGACATTGTATCAATACACCCAGTACATTACAAAGATACAGGGGTCCTTCCTAACTCAGTTGCCGGAGAGGAAAGAAACCGCTCAGGATTTCACCATCAATCAATCAAATTTATTTATAAAGCCATTTTTACATCAGCAAATGTCACAAAGTGATATCCAGAAACCGAGCCTAAAACCCCCCTGTGGCCCTGTCAGACGATACCTCCGGACAGGACCAACCAGGCAGGCTGAGAATAGCCCACAAAGATCTCCTCCACCACACGAGCTCAAGGGGGTGCAAAACCAGGACAGGAAGATCACGTCACTGACCCAACCCACCCAAGTGACGCACCCCTTCTAGGGACGGCATGGAAGAGCACTAGTAAGCCAGGGACTCAGCCCCCACAATAGGGTCAGAGGCAAAGAATCCCAGTGGAGAGAGGGTAGCTGGCCATGCAGAGACAGCAAGGGCGGTTCACCACTCCAGTGCCTTGCAGCTCACCTTCACACCACGGGGCAGACTACACTCAATCATAGGACCTACTGAAGAGATGAGTCTTCAGTAACTACTTAATGCAGTTCTGTAATGGTGTAGTCTCAGTAGTTCTAATATTGTAATGGTGTAGTCTCAGTAGTTCTAAGATTGTAATGGTGTAGTATCAGTAGTTCTGTAATGGTGTAGTATCAGTAGTTCTAATATTGTAATGGTGTAGTATCAGTAGTTCTGTAATGGTGTAGTATCATTAGTTCTGTAATGGTGTAGTATCAGTAGTTCTGTAATGGTGTAGTATCAGTAGTTCTGTAATGGTATAGTATCAGTAATATTGTAATGGTGTAGTATCAGTAGTTCTGTAATGGTGTAGTATCAGTAGTTCTGTAATGGTATAGTATCAGTAATATTGTAATGGTGTAGTATCAGTAGTTCTGTAATGGTGTAGTATCAGTAGTTCTGTAATGGTGTAGTATCAGTAGTTCTGTAATGGTGTAGTATCAGTAGTTCTGTAATGGTGTAGTATCATTAGTTCTGTAATGGTGTAGTATCAGTAGTTCTGTAATGGTGTAGTATCAGTAGTTCTGTAATGGTGTAGTATCAGTAGTTCTAATATTGTAATGCTGTAGTATCAGTAGTTCTGTAATGGTGTAGTATCAGTAGTTCTAATATTGTAATGGTGTAGTATCAGTAGTTCTGTAATGGTGTAGTATCAGTAGTTCTGTAATGGTGTAGTATCAGTAGTTCTGTAATGGTGTAGTATCAGTAGTTCTGTAATGGTGTAGTATCAGTAGTACTGTAATGGTGTAGTATCAGTAGTTCTGTAATGGTGTAGTATCAGTAGTTCTGTAATGGTGTAGTATCAGTAGTTCTGTAATGGTATCATTAGTTCTGTAATGGTGTAGTATCAGTAGTTCTGTAATGGTATAGTATCAGTAATATTGTAATGGTGTAGTATCAGTAGTACTGTAATGGTGTAGTATCAGTAGTTCTGTAATGGTGTAGTATCAGTAGTACTATAATGGTGTAGTATCAGTAGTTCTAATATTGTAATGGTGTAGTATCAGTAGTTCTAATATTGTAATGGTGTAGTATCAGTAGTTCTAATATTGTAATGGTGTAGTATCAGTAGTTCTGTAATGGTATAGTATCAGTAGTTCTGTAATGGTGTAGTATCAGTAGTACTGTAATGGTGTAGTATCAGTAGTTCTGTAATGGTGTAGTATCAGTAGTTCTAGTACTGTAATGGTGTAGTATCAGTAATATTGTAATGGTGTAGTATCAGTAGTTCTGTAATGGTGTAGTATCAGTAGTTCTGTAATGGTATAGTATCAGTAGTTCTGTAATGGTGTAGTATCAGTAGTTCTGTAATGGTATAGTATCAGTAATATTGTAATGGTGTAGTATCAGTAGTTCTGTAATGGTGTAGTATCAGTAGTTCTGTAATGGTGTAGTATCAGTAGTTCTGTAATGGTGTAGTATCAGTAGTTCTGTAATGGTGTAGTATCAGTAGTTCTAGTACTGTAATGGTGTAGTATCAGTAATATTGTAATGGTGTAGTATCAGTAGTTCTGTAATGGTGTAGTATCAGTAGTTCTGTAATGGTATAGTATCAGTAGTTCTGTAATGGTGCAGTATCAGTAGTTCTGTAATGGTGTAGTATCAGTAGTTCTGTAATGGTGTAGTATCAGTAGTACTATAATGGTATCATTAGTTCTGTAATGGTGTAGTATCAGTAGTACTATAATGGTATCATTAGTTCTGTAATGGTGTAGTATCAGTAGTTCTAATATTGTAATGGTGTAGTATCAGTAGTTCTGTAATGGTGTAGTATCATTTGTTCTGTAATGGTGTAGTATCAGTAGTTCTGTAATGGTGTAGTATCAGTAGTTCTGTAATGGTATAGTATCAGTAATATTGTAATGGTGTAGTATCAGTAGTACTGTAATGGTGTAGTATCAGTAGTTCTGTAATGGTGTAGTCTCAGTAGTTCTAATATTGTAATGGTGTAGTATCAGTAGTTCTGTAATGGTGTAGTATCAGTAGTTCTGTAATGGTGTAGTATCAGTAGTTCTGTAATGGTGTAGTATCAGTAGTTCTGTAATGGTATAGTATCAGTAATATTGTAATGGTGTAGTATCAGTAGTTCTGTAATGGTGTAGTATCAGTAGTTCTGTAATGGTATAGTATCAGTAATATTGTAATGGTGTAGTATCAGTAGTTCTGTAATGGTGTAGTATCAGTAGTTCTAATATTGTAATGGTGTAGTATCAGTAGTTCTGTAATGGTGTAGTATCAGTAGTTCTAATATTGTAATGGTGTAGTATCAGTAGTTCTGTAATGGTGTAGTATCAGTAGTTCTGTAATGGTGTAGTATCAGTAGTTCTGTAATGGTGTAGTATCAGTAGTACTATAATGGTATCATTAGTTCTGTAATGGTGTAGTATCAGTAGTACTATAATGGTATCATTAGTTCTGTAATGGTGTAGTATCAGTAGTTCTAATATTGTAATGGTGTAGTATCAGTAGTTCTAATATTGTAATGGTGTAGTATCAGTAGTTCTGTAATGGTGTAGTATCAGTAGTTCTGTAATGGTATCATTAGTTCTGTAATGGTGTAGTATCAGTAGTTCTGTAATGGTATAGTATCAGTAATATTGTAATGGTGTAGTATCAGTAGTACTGTAATGGTGTAGTATCAGTAGTTCTGTAATGGTGTAGTCTCAGTAGTTCTGTAATGGTGTAGTATCAGTAGTTCTGTAATGGTGTAGTATCAGTAGTTCTAATATTGTAATGTTGTAGTATCAGTTGTTCTAATATTGTAATGGTGTAGTATCAGTAGTTCTGTAATGGTATAGTATCAGTAGTTCTGTAATGGTGTAGTATCAGTAATATTGTAATGGTGTAGTATCAGTAGTTCTGTAATGGTGTAGTATCAGTAGTTCTGTAATGGTGTAGTATCAGTAGTTCTGTAATGGTGTAGTATCAGTAGTTCTAGTACTGTAATGGTGTAGTATCAGTAATATTGTAATGGTGTAGTATCAGTAGTTCTGTAATGGTGTAGTATCAGTAGTTCTGTAATGGTATAGTATCAGTAGTTCTGTAATGGTGCAGTATCAGTAGTTCTGTAATGGTGTAGTATCAGTAGTTCTGTAATGGTGTAGTATCAGTAGTACTATAATGGTATCATTAGTTCTGTAATGGTGTAGTATCAGTAGTACTATAATGGTATCATTAGTTCTGTAATGGTGTAGTATCAGTAGTTCTAATATTGTAATGGTGTAGTATCAGTAGTTCTGTAATGGTGTAATATCATTTGTTCTGTAATGGTGTAGTATCAGTAGTTCTGTAATGGTGTAGTATCAGTAGTTCTGTAATGGTATAGTATCAGTAATATTGTAATGGTGTAGTATCAGTAGTACTGTAATGGTGTAGTATCAGTAGTTCTGTAATGGTGTAGTCTCAGTAGTTCTGTAATGGTATAGTATCAGTAATATTGTAATGGTGTAGTATCAGTAGTACTGTAATGGTGTAGTATCAGTAGTTCTGTAATGGTGTAGTCTCAGTAGTTCTAATATTGTAATGGTGTAGTATCAGTAGTTCTGTAATGGTGTAGTATCAGTAGTTCTGTAATGGTGTAGTATCAGTAGTTCTGTAATGGTGTAGTATCAGTAGTTCTGTAATGGTATAGTATCAGTAATATTGTAATGGTGTAGTATCAGTAGTTCTGTAATGGTGTAGTATCTTTAGTTCTGTAATGGTGTAGTATCAGTAGTTCTGTAATGGTGTAGTATCAGTAGTTCTGTAATGGTATAGTATCAGTAATATTGTAATGGTATAGTATCAGTAATATTGTAATGGTGTAGTATCAGTAGTTCTGTAATGGTGTAGTATCATTAGTTCTGTAATGGTGTAGTATCAGTAGTTCTGTAATGGTATAGTATCAGTAATATTGTAATGGTGTAGTATCAGTAGTTCTGTAATGGTGTAGTATCAGTAGTTCTGTAATGGTATAGTATCAGTAGTTCTGTAATGGTGTAGTATCAGTAGTTCTGTAATGGTATAGTATCAGTAATATTGTAATGGTGTAGTATCAGTAGTTCTGTAATGGTGTAGTATCAGTAGTTCTGTAATGGTGTAGTATCAGTAGTTCTGTAATGGTGTAGTATCAGTAGTACTGTAATGGTGTAGTATCAGTAGTTCTGTAATGGTGTAGTATCAGTAGTTCTGTAATGGTGTAGTATCAGTAGTTCTGTAATGGTATCATTAGTTCTGTAATGGTGTAGTATCAGTAGTTCTGTAATGGTATAGTATCAGTAATATTGTAATGGTGTAGTATCAGTAGTACTGTAATGGTGTAGTATCAGTAGTTCTGTAATGGTGTAGTATCAGTAGTACTATAATGGTGTAGTATCAGTAGTTCTAATATTGTAATGGTGTAGTATCAGTAGTTCTAATATTGTAATGGTGTAGTATCAGTAGTTCTAATATTGTAATGGTGTAGTATCAGTAGTTCTGTAATGGTATAGTATCAGTAGTTCTGTAATTGTGTAGTATCAGTAGTACTGTAATGGTGTAGTATCAGTAGTTCTGTAATGGTGTAGTATCAGTAGTTCTAGTACTGTAATGGTGTAGTATCAGTAATATTGTAATGGTGTAGTATCAGTAGTTCTGTAATGGTGTAGTATCAGTAGTTCTGTAATGGTATAGTATCAGTAGTTCTGTAATGGTGTAGTATCAGTAGTTCTGTAATGGTATAGTATCAGTAATATTGTAATGGTGTAGTATCAGTAGTTCTGTAATGGTGTAGTATCAGTAGTTCTGTAATGGTGTAGTATCAGTAGTTCTGTAATGGTGTAGTATCAGTAGTTCTGTAATGGTGTAGTATCAGTAGTTCTAGTACTGTAATGGTGTAGTATCAGTAATATTGTAATGGTGTAGTATCAGTAGTTCTGTAATGGTGTAGTATCAGTAGTTCTGTAATGGTATAGTATCAGTAGTTCTGTAATGGTGCAGTATCAGTAGTTCTGTAATGGTGTAGTATCAGTAGTTCTGTAATGGTGTAGTATCAGTAGTACTATAATGGTATCATTAGTTCTGTAATGGTGTAGTATCAGTAGTACTATAATGGTATCATTAGTTCTGTAATGGTGTAGTATCAGTAGTTCTAATATTGTAATGGTGTAGTATCAGTAGTTCTGTAATGGTGTAGTATCATTTGTTCTGTAATGGTGTAGTATCAGTAGTTCTGTAATGGTGTAGTATCAGTAGTTCTGTAATGGTATAGTATCAGTAATATTGTAATGGTGTAGTATCAGTAGTACTGTAATGGTGTAGTATCAGTAGTTCTGTAATGGTGTAGTCTCAGTAGTTCTAATATTGTAATGGTGTAGTATCAGTAGTTCTGTAATGGTGTAGTATCAGTAGTTCTGTAATGGTGTAGTATCAGTAGTTCTGTAATGGTGTAGTATCAGTAGTTCTGTAATGGTATAGTATCAGTAATATTGTAATGGTGTAGTATCAGTAGTTCTGTAATGGTGTAGTATCAGTAGTTCTGTAATGGTATAGTATCAGTAATATTGTAATGGTGTAGTATCAGTAGTTCTGTAATGGTGTAGTATCAGTAGTTCTAATATTGTAATGGTGTAGTATCAGTAGTTCTGTAATGGTGTAGTATCAGTAGTTCTAATATTGTAATGGTGTAGTATCAGTAGTTCTGTAATGGTGTAGTATCAGTAGTTCTGTAATGGTGTAGTATCAGTAGTTCTGTAATGGTGTAGTATCAGTAGTACTATAATGGTATCATTAGTTCTGTAATGGTGTAGTATCAGTAGTACTATAATGGTATCATTAGTTCTGTAATGGTGTAGTATCAGTAGTTCTAATATTGTAATGGTGTAGTATCAGTAGTTCTAATATTGTAATGGTGTAGTATCAGTAGTTCTGTAATGGTGTAGTATCAGTAGTTCTGTAATGGTATCATTAGTTCTGTAATGGTGTAGTATCAGTAGTTCTGTAATGGTATAGTATCAGTAATATTGTAATGGTGTAGTATCAGTAGTACTGTAATGGTGTAGTATCAGTAGTTCTGTAATGGTGTAGTCTCAGTAGTTCTGTAATGGTGTAGTATCAGTAGTTCTGTAATGGTGTAGTATCAGTAGTTCTAATATTGTAATGGTGTAGTATCAGTAGTTCTAATATTGTAATGGTGTAGTATCAGTAGTTCTGTAATGGTATAGTATCAGTAGTTCTGTAATGGTGTAGTATCAGTAATATTGTAATGGTGTAGTATCAGTAGTTCTGTAATGGTGTAGTATCAGTAGTTCTGTAATGGTGTAGTATCAGTAGTTCTGTAATGGTGTAGTATCAGTAGTTCTAGTACTGTAATGGTGTAGTATCAGTAATATTGTAATGGTGTAGTATCAGTAGTTCTGTAATGGTGTAGTATCAGTAGTTCTGTAATGGTATAGTATCAGTAGTTCTGTAATGGTGCAGTATCAGTAGTTCTGTAATGGTGTAGTATCAGTAGTTCTGTAATGGTGTAGTATCAGTAGTACTATAATGGTATCATTAGTTCTGTAATGGTGTAGTATCAGTAGTACTATAATGGTATCATTAGTTCTGTAATGGTGTAGTATCAGTAGTTCTAATATTGTAATGGTGTAGTATCAGTAGTTCTGTAATGGTGTAGTATCATTTGTTCTGTAATGGTGTAGTATCAGTAGTTCTGTAATGGTGTAGTATCAGTAGTTCTGTAATGGTATAGTATCAGTAATATTGTAATGGTGTAGTATCAGTAGTACTGTAATGGTGTAGTATCAGTATTTCTGTAATGGTGTAGTCTCAGTAGTTCTGTAATGGTATAGTATCAGTAATATTGTAATGGTGTAGTATCAGTAGTACTGTAATGGTGTAGTATCAGTAGTTCTGTAATGGTGTAGTCTCAGTAGTTCTAATATTGTAATGGTGTAGTATCAGTAGTTCTGTAATGGTGTAGTATCAGTAGTTCTGTAATGGTGTAGTATCAGTAGTTCTGTAATGGTGTAGTATCAGTAGTTCTGTAATGGTATAGTATCAGTAATATTGTAATGGTGTAGTATCAGTAGTTCTGTAATGGTGTAGTATCATTAGTTCTGTAATGGTGTAGTATCAGTAGTTCTGTAATGGTGTAGTATCAGTAGTTCTGTAATGGTATAGTATCAGTAATATTGTAATGGTATAGTATCAGTAATATTGTAATGGTGTAGTATCAGTAGTTCTGTAATGGTGTAGTATCATTAGTTCTGTAATGGTGTAGTATCAGTAGTTCTGTAATGGTATAGTATCAGTAATATTGTAATGGTGTAGTATCAGTAGTTCTGTAATGGTGTAGTATCAGTAGTTCTGTAATGGTATAGTATCAGTAGTTCTGTAATGGTGTAGTATCAGTAGTTCTGTAATGGTATAGTATCAGTAATATTGTAATGGTGTAGTATCAGTAGTTCTGTAATGGTGTAGTATCAGTAGTTCTGTAATGGTGTAGTATCAGTAGTTCTGTAATGGTATAGTATCAGTAATATTGTAATGGTGTAGTATCAGTAGTTCTGTAATGGTGTAGTATCAGTAGTTCTGTAATGGTGTAGTCTCAGTAGTTCTAATATTGTAATGGTGTAGTATCAGTAGTTCTGTAATGGTGTAGTATCAGTAGTTCTGTAATGGTGTAGTATCAGTAGTTCTGTAATGGTGTAGTTGGGTGGGGCATTGGTTCTTAGCTGAGATATGAAATGGTTCATACCCTACCATACCATAAGGTCATACCGTACATCATTTAACTATTATATAAAAAGTATTTGATTTAAAAAATATATATTTAACCACTTATATTGGTTTGCACAAACACTGCATCCAGACTTCCATTGGTTGGGTCACCTTTAGATGAGTCCCGTGATTGGTTCACCTTTTAGATGAGTCCCGTGATTGGTTCACCTTTTAGATGAGTCCCGTGATTGGTTCACCTTTAGATGAGTCCCGTGATTGGTTCATCTTTTAGATGAGTCCTGTGATTGGTTCACCTTTAGATGAGTCCCGTGATTGGTTCACCTTTAGATGAGTCCCGTGATTGGTTCACCTTTAGATGAGTCCCGTGACACTTGTCGGGGTTGTAGGTCAAACTGTTCAGATGCTCCTGACGTTTTCGTGAGAAGACCGATATTTGGTATTTCTCCTGGTCTGACAAACAGTGCTTGTTGCTTTTCCACTTTCCACTGCAGATGCGGAAGGGCGACAATAAACTGATGTGTTGGATTGACACGCAGCCCATACAAAACCCCCCTCCAGACATCTCTAGTTTAAAATGACAGATTTTTTTCTGGGGATATTTTAATCATATCCCAGAGATTGATGCACCGGTGCGTCATTAGACTCTAGGGGGGTTTCTCATTTAAAGCCAGTGTAAGAAGCGGTAGATCTGTTATGTTCACTATGCTTCCCGTTCTTAAGTAACATTTTTGCATCTTTTACTTTCGGGGTTTGTACACCGGCTTCAAACAGCTGAAAATAATATTTTTTGGGGGGGGGTTATGGGAAATATATTTCATAGCTGTTTAGATTGTACAATGGGTCTCTACACTAGACAGACACTTTTTCTGTCACATGAACTGAAGTTAGGTGAACTATTAGGATTTTTGCAACCAGGAAATGGCAGAGATATTTCTGCATAGTGCTGCTTTATCGGTATCTTCAATGACCTTTTCAGAATGTGTGTGTGTGTGTGTGTGTGTGTGTGTGTGTGTGTGTGTGTGTGTGTGTGTGTGTGTGTGTGTGTGTGTGTGTGTGTGTGTGTGTGTGTGTGTGTGTGTGTGTGTGTGTTTGTCTGTAAAACATCAGTAATTACCTGTACCATGTTGACCATATGTGAGGCCGGCCTTCTTCAGGATAATCCTAGTTAAGAGATTAGTGAGAGAGACTGAGGGGGTAGATGGAAGAGAGAGAAAAAGAGGGAGGGAGAGAGTCAATGCAGAGACACACCGTACCGTCTCAAGGGTCTACTGTTTGTGTACGAATCCACTACACGATATAGATCTGGACTGTACTCTCTCTACTAGCTTTTCACTATGGTCCTTCCCAACTTCGAGAACAGCTGACATTACAACTCTTTGAAACTTGTTGAAAATCCACTGTTGTAGGGACTCTGGAAGACTTGGAGAAGCCCAGCCTCTTCAGACCAGACTTGATGGGAACAAACTGTTTGGAAAGGTGTAAACCCTTAAATGGAAAGAGAGGATGACGGCCTACATGAACTTCAAGAACGATTAACCGCACAGGAGAGAGCGAGAGACAAAGGGAGAGAGGAAGAGAGCGAGAGAGAAAGTCGGAGAGGATGATAGCGTACGTGGACTGTCTGTCCCCTGAGCTGGTGGGGGGACGGGGCGTGAGGGTGGGGGCTCGATGCTGGAAGGGAGGGTACAGCGAGGATGAGGATGAGTTGCTTCCTCTCTGCTCGAAAGATGTCCGAAAGATGCCCTCCCTGCAGCCCAAGAGCGAGGGCAGTTTGAGACGTCGTCTGCTCACCTCCAAGATCCACCAGCAACGAGACACACTGTGGGCTCCCAGGCCTCTTGCCCAGGGTCTCCCGGACAACCAAGGCCTCCAGGGGACGCTACACAGACAGGACTACCCTGGCCCCCAGCCCCAGCCCCAGGCCAAACCCAGCCCCTCTGGCCTTGTGATGCACCACCTAGCAGGCTACTCGTCCCAGGGTTCCCAGCAACATAGGCACAACGTAGGCTACTCCTTGACCCAGCTACAGAGGACCAGCTATTCTCCCCCAACCCCCGACCCCCATCCTGGGTACAGCTTCCCCCTACCACCTCCTTCTCCTCCAGGAGCAGCCAGATGCAGCCACACTGGAACCGCAGGCTACCCCAACTGTAACCCAGGATACTGTAACCCAGGATACTGTAACCCGGGATACAGTAACACAGCCTACACCACAAGGCCCAGCAGCAGCTCTAATCCAGGACACCACAACACTGCACAAGGACCCAGCAACCCTTCCCCAGGACAGGGATACGGCCCTACCTCCTACCCCCCAGGACCCAGCTACAGCTCTACCTTAGGGTTAGCGTCCCAGTCCCAGCCCAGCCTCCCCTCTAACCTGCCCCAGCAGAGAAAGAGCTTCTCTCCCTTCAACCTGCTCCGACGGCGCAGCTACAACTCAAGCCAGATGCCCTTCTCACATACCCCCCAAAGCCAAGACTGGACAGGTACTCAGAGCTATTTATTTATCAGTTCTGTGTTAGTGCAACAATGGTTTTTGGATTCTACATTCTACTGGAAAGTAGGAGAATATGAGCTGAACGTTAGGAATATATTATAGAAAACTCCCCCCTACCTGGGAGAGTCCAGATTAGCTTTGACCCAGCTCTGCCCTGGTTGGCTCTAACTCCCACTATCTGTTTTTATCTCAGTCTATTTTGTTTATCTCTCTCTCTCTCTCTCTCTCTCTCTCTCTCTCTCTCTCTCTCTCTCTCTCTCTCTCTCTCTCTCTCTCTCTGTCTCTCTCAATTCAATTCAATTCAATTCAAGGGGCTTTATTGGCATGGGAAACATGTGTTAACATTGCCAAAGCAAGTGAGGTAGATAACATACAAAAGTGAAATAAACAATACAAATTAACAGTAAACATTACACATACAGAAGTTTCAAAACAATAAAGACATTACAAATGGCAGATGACCTCAGGCCTTGGATATTCCAGGATGATATAGTGAAGGCTTTTTGTTCCATAAAGTGTCCAATGTTGTTGGTCATGGTTTGGCCTCAGGCCAGTAAGTGTGAGCAGAGCCTGCTGAGCATCTGGTACATGCCGTTGGCTTGGGCGAGTGTAAGAGTGGGGGTTGGGCCTGTTTGCCCGCTCACTACCTGGGCGTATGTGTGACTTCCATGTTGATGCCCTCTTTGCGGGGGTGGGGTCTCTCTCTCTCTCTGCTCTCTCTGTCTCTCTCTCTGTCTCTCTCTCTCTGTCTCTCTCTCTCTGCTCTCTCTCTGTCTCTCTCTCTCTCTCTCTCTCTCTCTCTCTCTCTCTCTCTCTCAATTCAATTCAATTCAATTCAAGGGGCTTTATTGGCATGGGAAACATGTGTTAACATTGCCAAAGCAAGTGAGGTAGATAATACACAAAAGTGAAATAAACAATACAAATTAACAGTAAACATTACACATACAGAAGTTTCAAAACAAGAAAGACATTACAAATGTCATATTATATATATACAATGTTGTAACAATGTACAAATGGTTAAAGCACACAAGTTAAAATAAATAAGCATAAATATGGGTTGTATTTACAATGGTGTTTGTTCTTCACTGGTTGCCCTTTTCTTGTGGCAACAGGTCACAAATCTTGCTGCTGTGATGGAACACTGTGGTATTTCACCCAATAGATATGGGAGTTTATCAAAACTGGATTTGTTTTCAAATTCTTTGTGGATCTGTGTAATCTGAGGGAAATATGTCTCTCTAATATGGTCATACATTGGGCAGGAGGTTAGGAAGTGCAGCTCAGTTTCCACCTCATTTTGTGGGCAGTGAGCACATCTCTCTCTCTCTCTCTCTCTCACAGAGACAGATACAGATAATTCAACACATTTTGTCGTTGGGTGCAATAATTTTTTTGCATTTTTCATAAAGCACATTTCTTTTAATTCTATACATTTGATCATATCTAATGTGTATTCATGTGATATTTGACAGAAAAATGACAACAATATCTATGGGCTAGTTGATCTGGACATTTCTGACAAGATATAAATATCTCTCTAAGGTAAACAATAACTGGAACGTGACAAGAGGAACTGATGGATGGACTCTCCAAATTTAGAAATTGCACCTTGTGCATTCTAATAGTACAGCTATGCAAGAATAAGTTAAAAAGCTGGACTGCTGACCCCAGTTTGTGAACCACTGATCTAGATTAGCATGGCTATAGAGAGGAGAAGAGGTAGCAGGTTTTTTCATCTCGATTAAACAGTACGATGATGACACAGAGGTTGAACTTTTTAAACACACACTCTGTTTGGTTGGTTATGTCGTCGTGTAGGAAAGGTTTGAAAGCGTCTGACGAATATTGATTATTTTCACGTCGACTATTAGCATAAATGGTGATGCTCTAACATAGTGTGTCTGTGTGTACACTTGAGTGTACAAAACATTAGGAACACCTTCCTAATATTGGACTTGCTCCACCTTGTCTCAATTGACTCAAGGCTTAAACCTTCTTTCTCCTTCCCTTCATCTGCACTGATTGAAATGGATTTAACAAGGGACCTCAACAAGGGATCATAGATTTCACCTGGATTCACCTGCTCAGTCTATGTCATGGAAAGAGCAGGTGCTCCTAATGTTTTGTACACTCGGTGTATGTGAGAGACTACGGTACTGAATGCATCATGTTTCCTACTGAACCAACGTCCTCACACTAGGAGCAGTCCACACACACACACACACACACACACGCACGCGCACGCGCACACACACACACACACACACACACACACACACACACACACACACACACACACACACACACACACACACACACACACACACACACACACACACACACACACACACACACACACACACACGCACCACACACGCACCACACACGCACACGCACACACACACCAGAGGGTTTTAGCGTGTGCAGCTGTAGGTCCATACGGTGATAATGGTAAACAGCGCTAATTCTGGTAATGAGGTTAAGTTGTGAAAAACAGGCTTTAGTTTCCAACAGCTGCTGTCTCTCAGATATACACACACAGTCAGTCTGCTACCAGCACTACTGACCTGTTATAGAGCAGCCATAGCACAGAGACGCTAACAATGCTAGTAATGCTAATTCTAATCGATTTTCATTACGGTAATGCTATTGATGCTAACTCCTATTGCACAAATGGATTATTCTAACTCCTCTGGCACTAATAATGATGATGCTACTGATGCTAACGCCTATGGCACTAATAATGATGATGCTACTGATGCTAACGCCTACGGCTTTATTAATGATCATTTATTATTTTATTTTTTATTTCACCTTTATTTAACCAGGTAGGCTAGTTGAGAACAAGTTCTCATTTTTAACTGCGACCTGGCCAAGATAAAGCATAGCAGTGTGAACAGACAACAACACAGAGTTACACATGGAGTAAACAATAAACAAGTCAATAACATGGTAGAAAAAAAGATAATCTATATACAATGTGTGCAAAAGGCATGAGGAGGTAGGCAATAAATAGGCCATATGATGCGAGTGATGCTAACTCCTATGGCACTAATAATGAATGATGTTAATGATGCTAACTCCTATGGCACTAATAATGATGATGCTAGTGATGCTAATGCCTATGGCACTAATAATAAGGGTGCTAGTGATGCTAACTCCTATGGCACTAATAATGATGATGCTAGTGATGCTAACTCCAATGGCACCAATAATGATGATGCTACTGATGCTATAGTTCTAGTAATGATGATATTAATCCTACAGTTTGTGTCTGTCATTGACACTGCTAGTGATATAATGTTATGACTGGTTATAGCATGCAGAACATTTCTGTGTGTGTGTGTACGTACTGTGTATGTCTATTGCATCTGAAGACTTCCAGCTTTCATAGTCTCATATTAGAATTAGACGTTCATCCATGTTCCTCAAACATAAAATGTCAAAGTTGTTCCCGAACGTCACATTTTGTCAAAACGTCAAGTGTTTAAGGTTAAGTTTAGCCATTAACTCCAAATTCTTAAGGTTAGGCATTAAGGCAAGGGAGGATGAGGAAAGAGAGAGGGAGAGGAGGAGGAGGGAGAGGAGGGGAGGAGGAGAGGGAGAGGGAGAAGAGGAGGAGGGAGAGGAGGAGGAGAGAGAGAGGGAGAGGAGGAAGGGAGGAGGAGGAGAGAGAGAGGGAGAGGAGGAGAGAGAGAAGGAGGAGGGAGAGGAGGGGGAGAGAGGGAGGAAGAGGAGGAGTGAAGAGAGAGGGAGAGGAGGAGAGAGATAGGAAGGGAGAAGGAGGAAGAGAGAGAGGGAGAGGAGGAGAGAGGAGGGAGGATAAGAGAGAGGGGAAGAGGGGGAGGAGAGAGAGGGAGAAGAGGAGGAGGGAGAGGAGGGGAGGAGAGGGAGAGGGAGAAGAGGAGGAGGGAGAGGAGGAGGAGAGAGAGGGAGAGGAGGAAGGGAGGAGGAGGAGAGAGAGAGGGAGAGGAGGAGGAGAGAGGGAGGAAGAGGAGGAGGAGGAGAGAGAGGGAGAGGAGAGAGGAGGGAGGAGAAGAGAGAGAGGAAGGGAGGAGGAGAGAGGAAGGGAGGAGGAGAAGAGGGAGAGGGAGAGGAGGAGAGAGGAGAGGAGAAGAGAGAGAGGAAGAGGAGGAGAGGGAGGAGGAGAGAGGACGGGAGGAGGAGAAGAGAGAGAGGGAGATGAGGAGGGAGGAGAAGAGAGAGAGGTAGAGGAGGAGAGAGGAAGGGAGGAGGAGAAGAGAGAGAGGTAGAGGAGGAGAGAGGAGGGAGGAGAAGAGAGAGAGGAAGAGGAGGAGAGGGAGGAGGAGAGAGGATGGGAGGAGGAGAAGAGCGAGTGGTAGAGGAGGAGAGGGAGGAGGAGAGAGGAGGGAGGAGAAGAGAGAGAGGTAGAGGAGGAGAGAGGAAGGGAGGAGGAGAGGAGAGAGAGAGAGGGAGGAGAGAGGAGGGAGGAGAAGAAAGAGAGGAAGATGAGGAGAGGGAGGAGGAGAGAGGAAGGGAGGAGGAGAAGAGAGAGCGGTAGAGGAGGAGAGGGAGGAGGAGAGAGGAGGGAGGAGAAGAGAGAGAGGTAGAGGAGGAGAGAGGAAGGGAGGAGGAGGAGAGAGAGAGGGAGAGGAGGAGAGAGAGAAGGAGGAGGGAGAGGAGGAGGAGAGAGGGAGGAAGAGGAGGAGTGAAGAGAGAGGGAGAGGAGGAGAGAGATAGGAAGGGAGAAGGAGGAAGAGAGAGAGGGAGAGGAGGAGAGAGGAGGGAGGATAAGAGAGAGGGGAAGAGGGGGAGGAGAGAGAGGGAGAAGAGGAGGAGGGAGAGGAGGGGAGGAGGAGGAGCAGGAGAGGCAGAAGACGAGGAGGGAGAGGAGGAGGAGAGAGAGGGAGAGGAGGAAGGGAGGAGGAGGAGAGAGAGAGAAGGAGGAGGAGGGAGAGGAGGAGGAGAGAGGGAGGAAGAGGAGGAGGAGGAGAGAGAGGGAGAGGAGAGAGGAGAGGAGAAGAGAGAGAGGTAGAGGAGGAGAGAGGAAGGGAGGAGGAGAAGAGGGAGAGGGAGAGGAGGAGAGAGGAGAGGAGAAGAGAGAGAGGAAAAGGAGGAGAGAGAGGAAGGGAGGAGGAGAAGAGAGAGAGGGAGATGAGGAGGGAGGAGAAGAGAGAGAGGTAGAGGAGGAGAGAGGAAGGGAGGAGGAGAAGAGAGAGAGGTAGAGGAGGAGAGAGGAGGGAGGAGAAGAGAGAGAGGAAGAGGAGGAGAGGGAGGAGGAGAGAGGATGGGAGGAGGAGAAGAGCGAGTGGTAGAGGAGGAGAGGGAGGAGGAGAGAGGAGGGAGGAGAAGAGAGAGAGGTAGAGGAGGAGAGAGGAAGGGAGGAGGAGAGGAGAGAGAGGGAGGAGAGAGGAGGGAGGAGAGAAAGAGAGGAAGATGAGGAGAGGGAGGAGGAGAGAGGAAGGGAGGAGGAGAAGAGAGAGCGGTAGAGGAGGAGAGGGAGGAGGAGAGAGGAGGGAGGAGAAGAGAGAGAGGTAGAGGAGGAGAGAGGAAGGGAGGAGCCGAGGAGAGAGAGGGAGGAGAGAGAAGGGAGGAGAAGAGAGAGAGGAAGATGAGGAGAGGGAGGAGGAGAGAGGAGGGAGGAGAAGAGAGAAAGGAGGAGAGAGGGGGGACTAGAAGAGAGAGAGGAGGAGAGAGGAGGGAGGAGAAGAGAGAGAGGTAGAGGAGGAGAGAGGAGGGAGGAGAAGAGAGAGGGAGAGGAGGAGAGAGGAGGGAGGAGAAGAGAGAGAGGGAGAGGAGGAGAGAGAGAGGGAGGAGAAGCGAGAGAGGGAGAGGAGGAGAGAGAGAGGGAGGAGAAGCGAGAGGAGGGAGGAGAAGAGAGAGAGGGAGGAGAAGAGAGAGGGAGAGGAGGAGAGAGGATGGAGGAGAAGAGAGAGAGGGAGAGGAGGAAAGAGAGAGTGAGGAGAAGCGAGAGAGGGAGAGGAGGAGAGAGAGAGGGAGGAGAAGCGAGAGGAGGGAGGAGAAGAGAGAGAGGGAGGAGAAGAGAGAGAGGGAGAGGAGGAGAGAAGAGGGAGGAGAAGAGAGAGAGGGAGAGGAGGAGAGAGGAGGGAATAAAAGAGAGAGAGGGAGAGGAGGAGAGGCAGGTAATATAGAAATGTAGTAGGTTAACTGACATTTATACTGAACTGGCAGAGTTCCAAAAGCATTGAGTTTAAAACTGCTGCACCTCATTATAACACAAGAGGTGTGTGTGTGTGTGTGTGTGTGTGTGAGACAGGGAGTGATGAGGGTGGGCACATTTGTCACTGAGAGAGCAGAAGGGAGGGAGAAAGGGAGGAGAAGGGTGGTGCAGTGTGAGTTGTGTGGCAGTGTTTTTCCTCGATTTCTTCACGTCCTCCTCATCCTCCTCGTCCTCCTCATCCTCCTCATCCTCCTCATCCTTTCTTCTCGCCACATCTCTAATGGAGGAGCGACCGGGAGTCGTTTTATACATCACCGGGGAGGGATAACACACACACACACACACACACACACACACACACACACACACACACACACACACACACACACACACACACACACACACACACACACACACACACACACACACACACACACACACACACACACACACACACACACACACATCTCAGCCTCAACCATGGTGTTCATCAGCTTGGCTCTAAAATCTGTCCTGAAGTACTTCAAAAGCGGTAAGACAGATTTCTGACAGAGGTGTGTGAGCTAGGGGGTGTCTGTATGAGTGATGGGGGTGTCTGTGTGAGTGATGGGGTGTCTGTGTGAGTGATGGGGTGTCTGTGTGAGTGATTGGGTGTCTGTGTGAGTGACGGCGTGTATGTGTGTGTGAGGGGGGTGTCTGTGTGAGTGACGGCGTGTATGTGTGAGTGAGGGGGTGTCTGTATGAGTGATGGGGGTGTCTGTGTGAGTGATGGGGTGTCTGTGTGAGTGAGGGGGTGTCTGTGTGAGTGATTGGGTGTCTGTGTGAGTGACGGTGTGTATGTGTGTGTGAGGGGGGTGTCTGTGTGAGTGACGGCGTGTATGTGTGAGTGAGGGGTGTCTGTGTGTGTGAGGGGGGTGTCTGTGTGGGTGAAGGGGTGTCTGTGTGAGTGAGGGAGTGTCTGTGTGAGTGAGGGGGTGTCTGTGTGAGTGAGAGGGTGTCTGTGTGAGTGAGGGGAGGTGTCTGTGTGAGTGAGGGGGGTGTCTGTGTGAGTGAGAGGGTGTCTGTGTGAGTGATGGGGTGTCTGTGTGAGTGAGGGGGTGTCTGTGTGAGTGATGGGGTGTCTGTGTGAGGGTGGGTCTGTGTGAGTGAGAGGGTGTCTGTGTGAGGGGTGTATGTGTGAGGGTGGATCTGTGTGAGTGAGGGGGTGTCTGTGTGAGTTAGGGGGTGTCTGTATGAGTGATGGGGTGTCTGTGTGAGTGGGGGGGGGGGGGGGGTGTATGAGTGAGGGGTGTCTGTGTGAGTGAGGAGGTGTCTGTGTGAGTGTGAGGAGGGATTGTACCAGAGTTTGTGAGATGTGTAGACTTGAGTATGAATTCCTCAACTTAACTTCTGTCAGACTTAGAGACTTGTGTAAAGTGTGACCTCGCTGGTACAGAGTAGCTCCAGGACAACATGCAAATAAGATGCTAGACGTGTGTGTGTGTATGTGTGTGTGTGTGTTAAACGGTGTGTGTACACGGCCCCAGTAGTCAGTGTTTCTCCCAGGTCACCTTGACTTGCACTGAGAGAAGGAGAAAGGAGAGGACTGGGAGAAACAGAATTGTGTCACAGAGGTTATATTGCGATGAGAACCTTGCCCATGACTTGAATATACGGCTTGTGTTAGTTCTCATAGCTAATGCCTAGGCTTTAGCTCAGCATGCCAACATAGTGTTGTGGTGTGCAGACAACCAGGGTTAAAATACAGTCAGTCAGTATGTTAGAGGTCATTATTGTTTTCATACACGCACGCACACACACACACGCACGCACGCACGCACGCACGCACGCACGCACGCACGCACAACAACAACCACAAAGTTGCAGGTCAAATGTTTCTCACAGAGGTTTAAGACCACCCACACACAATGTTATTAGTTGTGTAATTTTGGAGGAAATCTGTGTGTGTGTGTGTGTGTGTGTGTGTGTGTGTGTGTGTGTGTGTGTGTGTGTGTGTGTGTGTGTGTGTGTGTGTGTGTGTGTGTGTGTGTGTGTGTGTGTGTGTGTCAGTGTTGCATTGAAATAAAATAAATATATCTTTCTCCCTATATATCCCGTCTCCTTCTGTCTCTCTCATTTCAATTCAATTCAAGGGGCTTTATTGGCATGGGAAACACATGTTAACATTGCCAAAGCAAGTGAAGTAGATAAAATACAAAAATGAAATAAACAATAAAAATGAACAGTAAACATTACACTCACAGATGTTCTAAAATAATAAAGACATTACAAATGTCATATTATGTCTATATACAGTGGTGTAACAAATGTACAAATGGTTAAAGTACACAATGGAAAATAAATTAGCATAAATATGGGTTGTATTTACAATAGTGTTTGTTCTTCACTGGTTGACCTTTTCTTGTGGCAGCAGGTCACGAATCTTGCTGCTGTGATGGCACACTGTGGTATTTTATCCAATAGATATGGGAGTTTATCAAAATCGAATTCTTTGTGGATCTGTGTAATCTGAGGGAAATATGTGTCTCTAATATGGTCATACATTGGGCAGGAGGTTAGGAAGTGCAGCTCAGTTTCCACCTTATTTTGTGGGCAGTGTGCACATAGCCTGTCTTCTCTTGAGGGTGTGTTTGTGTTTGTGAACAGAGCCCTAGGACCAGCTTGCTTAGGGGACTCCAGGTTCATCTCTCTGTAGGTGATGGCTTTGTTATGGAAGGTTTGGGAATCGCTTCCTTTTAGGTGGTTGTAGAATTTAACGGCTCTTTTCTGGATTTTGATAATTAGTGGGTATCGACCTAATTCTGCTCTGCATGCATTATTTGGTATTCTACGTTGTACGCGGAGGATATTTTTGCAGAATTCTGCATGCAGAGTCTCAATTTGGTGTTTGTCCCATTTTGTGAATTGTTGGTTGGTGAGCGGACCCCAGACCGCACAACCATAAAGGACAATGGGTTCTATAACTGATTCAAGTATTTTTAGTCAGATCCTAATTGGTATGTTGAATTTTATGTTCCTTTTGATGGCATAGAATGCCCTTCTTGCCTTGTCTCTCAGATCGTTCACAGCTTTGTGGAAATTACCAGTGGTGCTGATGTTTAGGCCAAGGTATGTATAGTTTTTTGTGCGCTCTAGGGCAACAGTGTCTAGATGGAACTTGCATTTGTGGTCCTGGCGACTGGATCTTTTTTGGAACACCATTATTTTCTTACTGAGATTTACTGTCAGGGCCCAGGTCTGGCAGAATCTGTGCAGAAGATCTAGGTGTTGCTGAAGGCCCTCCTTGTTTGGTGACAGAAGCACCAGATCATCAGCAAACAGTCGACACTTGACTTCAGATTCTAGTAGTGTGAGGCCGGGTGCTGCAGACTTTTCTAGTGCTCTTGCCAATTCTCACTCTCTCTTTCTCTTTTTCTGTCTCTCTCTCTCTCTCCCTCTGTCTCTCTCTTTAGCTGTCAGTCTCGTCGAGGACAGGAAGTGGTCAGTACACTACACTTCCCAGAATCCTCAGCAGGAGACACGGCCGTCCTGCGAGGATGACCTCCGCACTGTTCTCAGAGGTAAGAGGTCAGGGGTGAGGGCTCAGAGGTGGTAGGTGATGGATATACCTAAAGACCTCACAAACCCGTTGGGTACAGAAGTCAGTTTAACATCTAGCATATTTACATTTTGATTGAGTTGTCAACTAACGTGTATTCAACATGAAATTAACAAAAATTGTATACCATGTCATTTGGATTTAGGTTAAAGTTTGGGTGTAAAAAAAAATCCCATAATTCCTTTTACCTACATAAAGTCCGCGTTATACATTTTACATTTTTGGACATTTTTCTGCTGTACCGGAAAATTCCACCAGATGGCGACTGGCTGTATATTGCAAATGGACAAAACATCACCAAAAGACTTTGAAGACGAAACTCGGTGAGCACAGGTTTGGTTAAATCTACTTTTAGCCCAGAAACAAGATGGCATCGAGGCCTCAACACTCTGAGTTAATGCCACTTTTCTGGGATTAAAGGTCAAAAACGGTAACACAGCGCTAATTTGACCACTTAGCGTCAAAGTACATAAACATACGTTGTAAGGAAAAATAGAACCAGCCATTTATCTATCGTAATTTTCAAGAAATCATACAACGTCTTTTTGATGATGGTTAAATAAATGTATTTTCTTTTTCAAAAAGTTAAAGATCCAGTTGAGGCAAATCCGTTTAAGGTTTCAGAGCTCTACGTGATTTCTGTGATTTTCTGTGATTTTCTGTGATTTTCTGTGCTCACACACACAGTCAATGTGGAGTGACACAGTGTGGGGCTTACAGACACACAGAACCTGAAATAGTTACCTGTGTTCGAACCATCAAAGAACCGTCAGACATACCGGTGCTAGAGGCATCACTACAGACCCGGGTTCGATCCCAGGCTGTGTTGTAGCCAGTCGCGACTGGGAGACCCATGAGGCGGAGCACAATTGGCCCAGCATCGTCCGGGTTAGGGGAGGGTTTGGCCGGCCGGGATGTCCTTGTCCCATTGTGCTCTACTGACTCCTTGTAGCGGGCTGGGCGCATGCACATGGTTCCCAGTTGTACTGTGTTTCCTCTGACACATTGGTGCGGCTGTCTTCCGGGTTGAGTGAGCAGTGTGTCAAGAAGCAGTGTGATTGGGCAGGGTCGTGTTTCGGAGGAAACTTGGCTCTTGACCTTCGCCTCTCTGGAGTCCTTACGGGAGTTGCAGCGATGGGACAAGACTGTAACTTCCAATTGGATATCACACATGTAAATTTGTGTAAAGTACAGATACCCCCAAGAACTACTTATGTAGTACTAAAAAATATTTTTACAGATTTTACAGATACTGGATGCATATGACATGTCACAGTAGTACGCTGGTTTATTTCTCCATCATTTGTTTCATTCTTCACAAGGTACTGGTTTCTTGATGAGTAAAATATATTTTTATACCATATTTTTGTGGGGAGGTTAGCGGGAATGGGGTGGGGGAACAGGGAGGGGAGGAGAGGCATATGATGTTCCTGTAACGGCGGTCCTCCTCCTCTTCAACCGAAAAGGAGGAGTAGTGAGGGAACCAAAATGCAGCGGATGTTGAAGACATGATTTATTAACGAACACACGAAAACACGAAAACGAAATACACTTGACTAAACAAAATAACAAACGGTGTAGACAGATCTGGACGACGGACTCACATAACACACGAGAACGCACGAACAGGGAAAATAGCCTACACATAAATGACGATGAACAAACAAACCGAAACAGTCCCGTATGGTGCGACAAACACTGACACAGGAGACAACCACCCACAACGAACACTGTGAGACAACCTACCTAAATATGACTCTTAATTAGAGGAACGCCAAACACCTGCCTCTAATTAAGAGCCATACAAGGCAACCCATAAACCAACATAGAAACAGAAAACATAGAATGCCCACCCAAACTCACGTCCTGACCAACTAACACATACAACAAACTAACAGAAATAGGTCAGGAACGTGACATAACCCCCCCCATAAGGTGTGAACTCCGGGCGCACCAGCACAAAGTCTAGGGGAGGGTCTGGGTGGGCATCTGACCACGGTGGTTGCTCAGGCTCCGGGCGAGGTCCCCACCCCACCATAGTCAATCCCAGCTTCCATTTCCCCCTATGAATGACCACCCTCGTGTTACCCCCACTAAATCCTTTTGGTAACATCGACGCCAGGGGCAGCACCGGGACAGAGGGATAGCTCAGGACAGAGGGATAGATCAGGCTAATGAGGTAACTCAGGATAGAGAGGTAGCTCAGGATAGAGGGGAAACTCCGGACTGAAAGGCAGCTCCGGACAGAGAGACAGCCCTGGACTGAGGGGCAGTTCTGAATAAATAGCCGCTCTGGGCTGAGGGACAGCTCATGACTGGCTGACGGCTCTGGACGCTCATGGCTGGCTGACGGCCCTGGACGCTCATGGCTGGCTGACGGCTCTGGACGCTCATGGCTCACTGACGGCTCTGGCAGATCCTGTCTGGTTGGCGGCTCTGGCAGATCCTGTCTGGTTGGCGGCTCTGGCAGATCCTGTCTGGTTGGCGGCTCTGGCAGATCCTGTCTGGTTGGCGGCTCTGGCAGATCCTGACTGACGACTGGCTCTAGCGGCTCCTGACTGACTATCGGCTCTGACGGCTCGGGACAGACGGGCGGCTCTAATGGCTCGGGACAGACGGATGGCTCAGACGGCGCTGGGGAGACGGATGGCTCAGACGGCGCTGGGGAGACGGATGGCTCAGACGGCGCTGGGGAGACGGATGGCTCAGATGGCGCTGCGGAGACGGATGGCTCAGATGGCGCTGCGGAGACGGATGGCTCAGACTGCTCCTGTCTGGCGGAAGGCTCTGGCTGCTCCTGTCTGGCGGAAGGCTCTGTAGGCTCATGGCAGACAGGCAGTTCATGCGCCGTTGGGCAGACGGCAGACTCTGGCCGGCTGAGACGCACTGTAGGCTTGGTGCGTGGTGCCGGAACTGGAGGCACCTGACTGAGGACACGCACTTCAAGCCTAGTGCGGGGAGCAGGGACAGGGCACACTGACCTCTCGAAGCGCACTATATGCCTGGTGCGTGGTACCGGACTGAGGGCACGCACCTCAGGACGAGTGCGGGAAGAAACAACAGTGTGCACAGGACTTAGGAGACGCACAGGTGGCTTAGTGCGCGGTGCCGGAACTGGAGGCACTGGGCTGGAGACACGCACCATAGGGAGAGTGCGTGGAGGAGGAACAGGGCTCTGAAAACGCACTGGAAGCCTGGTGCGTAGTGTAGGCACTGGTGGTACTGGGCTGGGGCGGGGAGGTAGTGCCGGAAATACCGGACCGTGAAGGCGTACTGGCTCCCTTGAGCACCGAGCCTGCCCAACCTTACCTGGTTGAATGCTCCCCGTCGCCCGACCAGTGCGGGGAGGTGGAATAACCCGCACCGGGCTATGTAGGCAAACCGGGGACACCATGCGTAAGGCTGGTGCCATGTAAGCCGGCCCAAAGAGACGCACTGGAGACCAGACGCGTTGAGCCGGCCTCATGACACCTGGCTCAATGCCCAATCTAGCCCTACCAGTGCGGGGAGGTGGAATAACCCGCACTGGGCTATGCACTCGTACAGGAGACACCGTGCGCTCTACTGCGTAACACGGCGCCTGCCCGTACTCCCGCTCTCCACGGTAAGCCTGGGAAGTGGGCGCAGGTCTCCTACCTGCCTCCTCATACCACCGCTCTTGGGCTCTCGCTGCCTCCATCTCCTCACGAGCGCGGCGATATTCCCCAATGTGATCCCAGTGTCCTTTACCATCCAGCTCATCCTCCCAAGTCCAGTAGTCCTGTGTATAATCCTGCTCGACTTCACGCCGCTTGGTTCTGGATCGGTGGGTGGTTCTGTATCGGCGGTCCTCCTCCTCTTCAACCGAAAAGGAGGAGTAGTGAGGGAACCAAAATGCAGCGGATGTTGAAGACATGATTTATTAACGAACACACGAAAACACGAAAAAACAAAATACACTTGACTAAACAAAATAACAAACGGTGTAGACAGATCTGGACGACGGACTCACATAACACACGAGAAACGCACGAACAGGGAAAATAGCCTACACATAAATGACGATGAACAAACAAACCGAAACAGTCCCGTATGGTGCGACAAACACTGACACAGGAGACAACCACCCACAACGAACACTGTGAGACAACCTACCTAAATATGACTCTTAATTAGAGGAACGCCAAACACCTGCCTCTAATTAAGAGCCATACCAGGCAACCCATAAACCAACATAGAAACAGAAAACATAGAATGCCCACCCAAACTCACGTCCTGACCAACTAACACATACAACAAACTAACAGAAATAGGTCAGGAACGTGACAGTTCCCCTATGATGAAAGGGGGCCATGACAGAAAACCGTTTGGGAAGCACTGATCTAGTTAATGACTAGAACAAATACAGCTTCGGCACCCCCATACTGTTTATTTATAGACACTATGCTCCATCAGTTGGGTGTAAGGTGATAACTTCTTAGGGCTGGGATCCCGTTAACGGGATCGATATGACAACAGCCAGTGAAAGTGCAGGGCGTCAAATTCAAAACAACAGAAATCCCATAATTAAAATTCCTCAAACATACAAGTATTTTACACCATTATAAAGATAAACTTGTTGTTAATCCCACCACAGTGTCCGATTTCAAAAAGGCTTTACGACGAAAGCACAACATATCATTATGTTAGGTCAGCACCACAGAAAAACAGCCCTTTTTCCAGCCAAAGAGAGGAGTCACAAAAAGCAGAAATAGAGATAAAATGAATCACTAACCTTTGATGATCTTCATCAGATAACACTAATAGAACTTCATGTTACACAATACATGTATGTTTTGTTCGATAAAGTTCATATTTATGTCCAAAAATCTCAGTTTACATTGGCGCGTTACGTTCAGTAATGTTTTGCTTCCAAAACATCCGGTGATTTTGCAGAGAGACACATCAGTTTACAGAAATACTCATCATAAATGTTGATGAAATACATGTGTTATGCATGGAACTTTAGATAAACTTCTCCTTAATGGAACCGCTGTGTCAGATTTCAAAAAAACTTTACAGAAAAAGCACACCATGCTATAATCTGAGTACAGCGCTCAGAACCCAAAACAACCATAAAGATATCCGCCATGATGAGTCAACAGATGTCAGAATAGCATTATAAATATTCACTTTCCATTGATGATCTTCATCAGAATGCTCTCCCAGGAATCCCAGTTCAACAATAAATGTTTGATTTGTTCAATTAAGTCCATAATTTATGTCCAAATACCTCCTTTTGGTTTGCGCGTTCAGTGCACAATCTAAATTCACGACGCGCGGATAGGTCCAGGTTAAAGTTCAGACAAAAAGTCATATTACAGTTTGTAGAAACATGTCAAACGATGTATAGAATCAATCTTCAGGATGTTTTTAACATAAATCTTCAATAATGTTCCAACCGGAGAATTCCTTTGTCTGTAGAAA
This sequence comes from Salvelinus fontinalis, assembly GCF_029448725.1. Lineage (NCBI taxonomy): Eukaryota > Metazoa > Chordata > Actinopteri > Salmoniformes > Salmonidae > Salvelinus > Salvelinus fontinalis. Next base: position 10,441,471 of record NC_074679.1, on the reverse strand, counting down.
TGCAATGGAACAGAGCTCGCTCTCACGTGAACATGCCACTCTGCCAGACCACTGACTCAAAGAGCCCTCATTCCCCCCTCCTTCACAGTAGAGGATCAAACAAGGTTCTAAAGACTGTTGACATCTAGTGGAAGCCTTAGGAAGTGCAATATGACCAATATACCACTGTATCTTCGATAGGCCAAGAGTTGAAAACCTACAAACCTCACATTTCCCACTTCTTGGTTGGATTTTTTTGTCAGGTTTTTGCCATCCATATGAGTTCTGTTATATTCACAGACATCATTCAAACAGTTTTAGAAACGTCAGAGTGTATTCTATCCAAATCTACAAATAGTTTGCACATATTAGCTTCTGGGACTGTGTAGCAGGCAGTTTACTCTGGGCACCTTTTTCATCCAAGCTACTCAATACTGCCCCCAGCCATAAGAATATAATGAGGAACATTTTAGTATTACTAATCTATTGTTTTTTGTTTTTTTGTTGCTCAATCTGATTGTTTGGGTCTAGCAGGGCCTGGCTCCCCAGTGGGTCTGTCCACCCAGGCCCACCCATGCCTTTGTCCCTGCTAAGTTCTCATAATAATTTTGCTTTACAGAGAGTAGGCTACTGAGACAGACAGGGATGTGGCGCTCAGTGGTGAGGCTGAGGCAGGAGGAAGCAGAGGAGACAGACAGGGATGTGGCGCTCAGTGGTGAGACTAAGCCGAGAGAGGAGCAGAGAGGTTAATACAGTGGTTCCCAAACGTGGGGTCGGGGCCCCATGTGGGATCCCCAGAGAATAATCTGTACTAATCTCATCAAACAAGTTAGGAACTTTAAAAAATAAGATACGTTTCAATAGGAACATCTCTACAGGACCTATCTTCCATACGTCACTCATTAATTCAAGCCACACCCACCAAACGGAGCAAACGTAGGCTACCTCAAAGTCTGTTCAAGAATGATGAAGAATGTTTTGGGGAAACGTGTCGTTCGATAAGTTGGTTCTGTTAAAGCAATGTAGCGAATGTTCAATCGAACTCAATGTTCTGACTTTCTCGACGTGAAAAATAGTGCCAAACGTTTTTACTTTCTGAACTGACCGACAGTTTAAAGTAATTCAGAAATGATTCGTTTTTCAGTTGGGTGTTGGGATATAATTATCAAATTATCAGTAAAGTTTTGTAACGGATGCTAACGGAGGAAGTTATTTTAGATTTTGGGTTTGGGCAGGGCCGCGCCCGGATCTTAGATTTGGCAATCAGGTCCAGGTAGGGTACACTCTTAGAAAAAAAGGTGTAACCTTAAATGGTTCTTCGGCTGTTCCTATAAGAGAAACCCTTTGAAGAACCTCCCGTGGTTCCACATAGAACCCTTTCTACATGGAACCCAAAAGGATTCTACCTGGAACCAAAAAGAGTTCTCTTATTGCCGAAGAACCCTTTTTGGAACCCTTTTTTCTCAGAGTGTAGGGCCTAAACATCACGGCATGGGTAAGGCTTGGGCTATACTATGAACACAGGGGAATAACAGTAGTATTTTACTGTATGCAGTGCAGGGCTCTAGAAATGTATCTGATCTTCCCTTGTAGAGAGACAGATGTATTGCAAGAGCAGGCTTCTGTCCATTATAAAAATGAGGATTATGAAAAATCTAAAATTTACCATAGAGACAGATTGTCGCACACACACACGCACATACAAACATTTTATTGAGTGGAGTTTTTTTATCGGTCCTTCACAATGGGAGAGAGGGAGAATAAGGGATAGAGGAGAGATTGGGAGAGAGAGAGAGAGAGGAGAGATGGGGAGAGAGAGAGAGAGAGGAGAGATGGGGAGAGAGAGAGGAGAGATGGGGAGAGAGAGAGGAGAGATGGGGAGAGAGAGAGAGAGACAGAGACAGAGAGAGAGAGAGACAGAGAGAGAGAGAGAGAGACAGAGAGAGAGAGAGAGAGAGAGAGGAGAGATGGTGAGAGAGGGAGAATAAGGGATAGAGGAGAGGTGGGGAGAGAGAGAAAGAGAGAGAGAAATAGAGAGAGAGAGAGAGAGAGAGGGAGAGGGGGAGAGGGGGAGAGGGGGAGAGAGAGAGAGAGAGAGAGAGAGAGAGAGAGAGAGAGAGAGAGAGAGAGAGAGAGAGAGGGGGAGAGAGAGAGAGAGAGAGAGAGAGAGAAGGGGTGGAAGGGAGGCAAAGAGACTGTCATTGTTCTTGTCCTACTGTCTAACTCTATACTATTCTACTGTAGCCCCTTGACACAGCAGCCATAGTGATGAAGCTACTCTCTCAAAATATTTCCTTCCTTATTGCCCTATGTGATAATCAATGTAATAACAATGTGTGTGTGTGTGTGTGTGTGTGTGTGTGTGTGTGTGTGTGTGTGTGTGTGTGTGTGTGTGTGTGTGTGCGTGTTCCAGAGTGTGACAAGAAGCTAAGGATTGATGGGTACGGCAGTTCACAGTACTTCTCTCAAAACCCCGCTTACCTCAGTTCTAGCCTATCAGAGGACAGGCTGCATGATGACAAGGCCAGGAAGGACAGAAGACGGAAAAAGGTACACACACACACACACACACACACACACACACACACACACACACACACACACACACACACACACACACACACACACACACACACACACACACACACACACACACTATAAACAACTACTTTACAGCAGCTTATGACAGTTTGACAGTTTGACAGTTTAACAGTTTGACAGTTTGACAGTTTGACAGTTTGACAGTTTGACAGTTTGACAGTTTGACAGTTTAACAGTTTAACAGTTTGACAGTTTGACAGTTTGACAGTTTGACAGTTTGACAGTTTGACAGTTTAACAGTTTGACAGTTTAACAGTTTGACAGTTTAACGGTTTGACGGTTTAACAGTTTAACAGTTTAACAGTTTAACAGTTTGACAGTTTAACAGTTTAACAGTTTAACAGTTTAACAGTTTAACAGTTTGACAGTTTAACAGTTTGACAGTTTAACAGTTTGACAGTTTAAAACACGCCTCAGGACAGTCAAAGAATCAATTAAGAATCAATTAAAAACAGCAAAAACTTTATTTTGTCTCATGGGGTCTATCATGGGGCCTCTCATGGGGTCTATCATGGGGTCTGTCATGGGGTCTATCATGGGGTCTATCATGGGGTCTATCATGGGGTCTATCATGGGGTCTATCATGGGGTCTATCATGGGGTCTGTCATGGGGTCTATCATGGGGTCTATCATGGGGTCTATCATGCGGTCTATCATGGGGTCTATCATGGGGTCTATCATGGGGTCTATCATGGGGTCTATCATGGGGCCTCTCATGGGGCCTCTCATGGGGCCTCTCATGGGGCCTCTCATGGGGCCTCTCATGGGGTCTGTCATGTGGCCTCTCATGGGGTCTATCATGGGGCCTCTCATGGGGTCTATCATGGGGTCTTTTGTGTGTGTGTGTGTCGTGTGTGTGTGTGTGTGTGTGTGTGTGTGTGTGTGTGTGTGTGTGTGTGTGTGTGTGTGTGTGTCTGTAACCCTCACTCTAATATTCAGCCTGTTGCTTTTCTTGCCATCCGGTCAGTGAGTTACCCGATTAGACTGATCCAGATCCTCAGGTTATTATATTATGATGTACAGATGGTTATACTATCAACAAACTATCTGTTGATAACCAACTGCTTGCTTAGGTTACGGTTAGGATTAGGTTTATACTAAGTGTTAGGGTAAGGGTTAAGGCTAGGATTAGGGTTAGGGTTTACAGTGTCTAGGGTTTACCGAGAATGGACAAAAAAAAAACATCCAGTCAGCGGCAGTCCTGTGGGTGAAAACAGCTCGTTGATGAGAGGATGAAGGAGAATGGCAAGAATCATGCAAGCTAACAGGCGTCCCAGAAACAGACAAATAACAGAGCAGTACAACACTAGTGTGCAAAACGGCGTCTCGGAATGCACAACTCGTCGGTCCTGGTCACTGATGGACTATTGCAGCAGACGACCACCCCGGGTTCCTATCAGCTAAAAACAAGAAGAAGTGGCTCCAGTCGGCAGGCGATCACCCCGGGTTCCTATCAGCTAAAAACAAGAAGAAGTGGCTCCGGTGGGCAGGCGATCACCCCGGGTTCCTATCAGCTAAAAACAAGAAGTGGCTCCAGTGGGCAGGCGATCACCCCGGGTTCCTATCAGCTAAAAACAAGAAGAAGAGTCTCCAGTGGGCAGGCGACCACCCCGGGTTCCTATCAGCTAAAAACAAGAAGAAGTGTCTCTAGTGGGCAGGCGATCACCCCGGGTTCCTATCAGCTAAAAACAAGAAGTGGATCCAGTGGGCAGGCGATCACCCCGGGTTCCTATCAGCTAAAAACAAGAAGAAGAGTCTCCAGTGGGCAGGCGACCACCCCGGGTTCCTATCAGCTAAAAAAAAGAAGTGGCTCCAGTGGGCAGGCGATCACCCCGGGTTCCTATCAGCTAAAAACAAGAAGAAGAGTCTCCAGTGGGCAGGCGATCACCCCGGGTTCCTATCAGCTAAAGACAAGAAGAAGTGGCTCCAGTGGGCAGGCGATCACCCCGGGTTCCTATCAGCTAAAAACAAGAAGAAGAGGCTCCAGTGGACAGGCAATCACCCCGGGTTACTATCAGCTAAAAACAAGAAGAAGAGGCTCCAGTGGGCAGGCGATCACCCCGGGTTCCTATCAGCTAAAAACAAGAAGAAGAGTCTCCAGTGGGCAGGCGATCACCCCGGGTTCCTATCAGCTAAAAACAAGAAGAAGAGGCTCCAGTGGGCAGACGATCACCCCGGGTTCCTATCAGCTAAAAACAAGAAGAAGAGGCTCCATTGGGCAGACGATCACCCCGGGTTCCTATCAGCTAAAAACAAGAAGAAGAGTCTCCAGTGGGCAGGCGATCACCCCGGGTTCCTATCAGCTAAAAACAAGAAGAAGAGGCTCCAGTCGGCAGGCGATCACCAACACTGGACAACTGAATAGTGGAGAAACATTGCCTGGTCCGATGAATCCTGGATCCCGTCGCGTCATGCTGATGTCAGAGTCAGGATTTGGCCTAAGCAGCATGAGTCCATGGCCCCATTGCTGATGTGGCAGCATCATGCTGTGGGGATGTTTTTCAGCGGCAGGGACTGAGAAACTAGTCAGGATTGAGGGAAAGATGAAAGGAGCAAATTACAGAGATCCTTGATAAAAACCTGCTCCAGAGCTCTGAGGACCTCAGACTGAGGCAAAGGTTAATCTTACAACAGGACAAGGTCCCTAAGCACACAGCCAAGACAACGCAAGAGTGGCTTCGTGGCAAATCTCTGAAGGTCCTTGAGTGGCCCAGCCAAAACCTGGACTTGAGCCCGATTGAACATCTCTGGAGAGACCTGAAAATAGCTGTGCAGCGATGCTCCCCATCCAACCTGACAGAGCTTGAAAGTATTTGCAGGAGAATGGGAGAAACTCCTCAAATACAGGTGTTACAAGCTTGTAGTATCATACCCAAGAAGACTCGATGCTGTAATCACTGCCAAAGGTGCTTCAACAAAGTTAAAGGGTCTGAATACTTATGTAAAGGAGATACATCTGTTTTTTTTTATTTGATACATTCGCACAAATTCATAGAAACCTGTTTTTGCTTTGTCATTATGGGGTATTGTGTATAAATTGATGATATATATATATTTTTTTTAATCAAATTTAGAAAAAGGCTGTAACGTAACAAAATGTGGAAAAAGTCAAGGGGTCTTAATACTTTCTGAATGCACTGTATATATATATATATTGTTGCAGACCAGGGGGTTTGGTCAAGACGTTAACCCATATCAGACACGGACAGAGAAGGATTAGCTCAGTTTCAAGGGTGTTTACTTAATTATTAGATCAAAAAGAAAAGGATAGGTCTCCTCCATGATACCCTCTCCGGGATGCCGTCTTCTGGGATTCCCTCTCCGGGATGCCGTCTTCTGGGATTCCCTCTCCGGGAGGCCGTCTTCTTGGATACCCTCTCCGGGATTCCGTCTTCTGGGATACCCTCTCCGGGAGGCCGTCTTCTGGGATACCCTCTCCGGGAGGCCGTCTTCTGGGATACCCTCTCCGGGAGGCCGTCTTCTGGGATTCCCTCTCCGGGAGGCCGTCTTCTGGGATACCCTCTCCGGGATTCCGTCTTCTTGGATACCCTCTCCGGGATTCCGTCTTCTTGGATACCCTCTCCGGGATTCCGTCTTCTGGGATACCCTCTCCGGGAGGCCGTCTTCTGGGATTCCCTCTCCGGGAGGCCGTCTTCTGGGATACCCTCTCCGGGATTCCGTCTTCTTGGATACCCTCTCCGGGAGGCCGTCTTCTGGGATACCCTCTCCGGGATTCCGTCTTCTTGGATACCCTCTCCGGGATGCCGTCTTCTGGGATTCCAGGTCTGGCTGTATCCTGTCGGTCACAAAACTGAACTCCCTCTTGTTACCTCTGCAACCATCAACAATAACACGGGAGTCCTTTCTTCCCCCTGTGTGCTGCCCTTCTGGCAGTTTTATGGGCCTTGCACAGCTGGTGAGCAATCCGCCCTTGATTACTCACCAGCTCCCAATCAGCCCCAATTAGTCCTGGCTGGAGAGCCCGTCGAGACCTGGCACGTCCAGCAGATGGAGCCATCGCCTTGTGATGTATACTCCATCTGTTACCAGGCCTCGCCGAGTCTCCCCCTGGTGGCTGACCTGCTCTATGTCACAATATATATATATATATATATATATATATATATATATATATATATATATACATATATACCAGTCACAAGTTTGGACACACCTACTCATTCAAGTGTGTTTTTCTTTATTTTTACTATTTTCTACATTGTAGAATAATAATGAAGACATCAAAACTATGAAATAACACATATGGAATCATGTAGATTTCAAAAAGTGTTAAACAAAGATTCTTCAAAGTATCCAACCTTTGCCTTGATGACAGCTTTGCACACTCTTTACGGTGGGACGACACATGCAGGGATCATCCATTCACCTACTCTGCGTTTCCCAAAGACACGGCGGTTGGAACCAAAAATCTCAAATTTGGACTCATCCGACCAAAGGACATATTTCCACTGGTCTAATGTCCATTGCTCGTGTTTCTTGGCCCAAGCAAGTCTGTTATTCTTATTGGTGTCCTTTAATAGTGGTTTCTTTGCAGCAATTCAACCAAGAAGGCCTGAACAGTTGATGTTGAGATGTGTCTGTTACTTGAACTCTGTGAATCATTTATTTGTGCTGCAATTTCTGAGGCTGGTAACTCTAATGAACTTATCCTCTGCAGCAGAGGTAACTCTGGGTCTTCCTTTCCTGTGGTGGTCCTCATGAGAGCCAGTTTCACTGACCTTCATGTCTTAAGGTAATGATTGACTGTAGTTTCTCTTTGTTTATTTGAGCTGTTCTTGCCATAATATGGACTTGGTCTTTTACCAAATAGTTTTTTTTTACCAGCCCTACCTTGTCACAACACAACTGATTGCCTCAACCGTATTAAGAAGGAAAGAAATTTCACAAAATGACCTTTTAACAAGGTATACCTGTCTATTTAAATGCATTCCAGGTGACTACATCATGATGCTGGTTAAGAGAATGCCAAGATTGTGCAGAGCTGTCGTCAAGGCAAAAGGTGGCTACTTTGAAGAATCTCAAATATAAAATCTATTTTGATTTGTTTTAACACTTTTTTGGTTACTTCATGATTCCATATGTGTTATTTTGTTGTCTTCACTATTATTTTACAATGTAGAAAATAGTAAAAAAAATCATAAAAAACCTTTGAAGGAGTAGGTGTCACGAATCCCGCCGAGGATGGTGCCTCTTCCTGTTCAGGCGGCGCTCGGCGGTCCTCGTCACCGGCCTACTAGCTGCCATCGATTCTTTTCTTTTTGTTACTGTTAGTTTGGGCTGATTGGGTGCACCTGTTTTGAGTTTAGTTTGGTGGGTAGGCTATTTAAGGGCAGGTAGCCCGCTGGCTGTTGTGCGGGCTTGTATTCTGTTATGTTGTGGTTGGATTGTAATGTGGATTTTGTTATTTTCTGTTTACAGTTTAGTCCTGTGTTTTTGGACTCGTCTTTTCATGCGCCCGTGTGTTTTAGGGCATCATCGTTTCGAAAATAAATCCTCATTATTGAAACCCGCTCTCTGCGCCTGACTCCATCCACCCAGTACTCCTAGCAGCTCTGACAGTAGGTGTGTCCAAACCTTTGGCTGCTACTTTATATTTGGTGTTGAATGTGTCACGCCCCGACCTTAGAGAGCCTTTTTATTTCTCTATTTCGTTAGGTCAGGGTGTGATTAGGGTGGGCATTCTAGTTTTTTGTTTTCCTATGTTGGCCTGGTATGGTTCCCAATCAGAGGCAGCTGTTTATCGTTGTCTCTGATTGGGGATCATATTTAGGCAGCCCTTTTCCCACCTGTTGTTTGTGGGATCTTTTTTTTGTGTAGTGCTTGTTAGCACTGCATTTCTGTCTGTCTGTTTGTCTGTCTGTCTGTCTGTCTGTCTGTCTGCCTGCCTGCCTGTCTGCCTTTGTTTTGGTGATTTTCATTTATTAAAATTATGTGGAACTCTACGCACGCTGCGCCTTGGTCCGTTCAGTATAACGATCTTGACAGAATGTGTATTTTATATTGTATTATACATTTGGAAAAGAGACCTAGGACCTAGGTCTGAATATGTCTTTCCTGTCAAAATAAAGTTTAAATAATAAAGCCTTCATCTATTGTTTTTTTCCGGCTGTTTGTGAACACATTGTTTTTCTGAGGCAAGCCAAAGTTCAGTTGCCGAAGTCTACGGCCCGTCGTCTGTGATTGGTCAACAGTTGGGATTCTTCAATTAAGTATTTGCTGTCATTCAACGAGAGACGACTCATTTTCATGCAAAATGTCCCACTTGAGTAATACTGTACCTATTCATATATTAGTTAGATGTATAATTGCGCGACTAAGACCTCTACAAAAACATAAACATTAATGAGTTATCTTAGATTTAATTCTGAATATTTTCAGGAAGTTTATGCTGGCTACAGCATCTCAAGATGGAAATTTTTTCAAGCGAAGTTGTTTTAAGGGAGTATGCAAGCCTACTGGTTTGAGTTCGGAACTAGCCAAACCGAAGAATGCTGAAGCCTTTAATCTGCATTCAATCTTCTCTTTTCTCATTTCCTCTCATTGCTCTCCTTTCCTTTCCTCTTCTCTCCCTTTCCTCTCCTTTCCTCTCCTTTCCTCTCCTTTCCTATCCTCTCCTTTCCTTTCCTCTCCTTTCCTTTCCTCTCCTTTCCTCTCCTTTCCTATCCTCTCCTTTCCTTTCAACTCCTTTCCTATCCTCTCCTCTCCTTTCCTCTCATTGCCTCTCCTTTCCTCGCCTTTCCTTTCCTCTCCTCTTTCAGAGGTCCAAGCTGCTGGACTATCTGTCTCAGTCCTGCTTCTCAGTCTGCTGGAGGAGAAAGGTACCACAGGCCCTACTGGGGCTAGCCTGAGATAGTAGTTACTATAGCCTTTAACTACCTCTGTGTGCTGTAGCTCACTGGGCTCCATAGTGGTTTGTGCTAGCGTTTAGCCTGTGTTAGCAATTAGCCTGTGCTAGTGTTTAGCCTTTATTAGCTAACTGGGGGTTGTGGATAATTATCTAAGTGATTAATTCCTCCCTGTAATTTTTCTCTCTTCATCAGTCTACAGCGGCATCCCCAGACGAGGACCTCTTGGCATATTCGTTCCGTCCGCCGCCGAGCCCCCCGTTGAACTTTTACGAAGACATTGATGACACAGTTAATGGGGGTGACATCATGACTAATGACTGTGACCTCACAGTCGCCGAAGAAACGGAATGGTCCAAGCCCCTCCCCCTGCCGACACCAGAGGAGAAGATGAGGCAGCAGGCGCAGGCCATTGCCGCTGACATAGTACCCATCAACATCACTGGTACACACACACACATACCTCACCATACGGAGGCGGATGAAAACTGAAGAGATCTTCCCAGATATCCATATTAACCCTCAGTATGTATGTGTAACAGTCGTTTCTCTCCCCTCCATCCAGGTGAAAGTTTTGAGCGTCAGGCCAGTTTCCGGCGAGCGTTAGCCAACACAGACACTCTGATCCGTCATCCCCGGAACAAACTCACACGCCGCAAGACCATCACCGGAATACCTGATGACATCACCAGAGATCTGGGTATGGCTCTACTCTGTGTGTGTGTGTTTGTACCCAGACCTTGTCTTTAGTAAACTTTATAACCTCTCCCTTTCTCTCTCCTGTTTCCCCTTTCTGTCTCTCTGTCTCTCTGTCTCTCTCTCTCTCTCTCTCTCTCTCTCTCCTGTTTCCCCTTTCTGTCTCTCTGTCTCTCTGTCTCTCTGTCTCTCTGTCTCTCTCTCTTTCTCTCTCTCTCCTGTTT
>NC_074679.1:10361906-10425615 GCF_029448725.1 Salvelinus fontinalis | reverse complement strand
GGGTATTTTCTGTGTACCAGGGAGCTAGTTTCTTATGACAAATGTTTTTTGTTTTTAGGGGTGCAACTGCATCTAGGGTATTGCGCAAGGTTAAATTGAGTTCTTCAGTTAAGTGGTTAACTGATTTTTGTCCTCTGGCGTCCTTGGGTAGGCAGAGGGGGTCTGGAAGGGAATCAAGGAATATTTGGGTTGTCCGAGAATTTATAGCACAACTTTTGATGATCCTTGGTTGTGGTCTGAGTAGATTATTTGTTGCGATTGCAAACGTAATAAAATGGTGGTCTGATAGTCCAAGATTATGAGGAAAAATATTAAGATCCACAACATTTATTCCACGGGACAAAATTAGGTCCAGAGTATGACTGTGGCAGTGAGTAGGTCCAGAGACATGTTGGACAAAACCCACTGAGTCGATGATGGCTCTGAAAGCCGTTTGGAGTGGGTCTGTGGACTTTTCCATGTGAATATTAATATCACCAGAAATGTGAATATTATCTGCTATGACTACAAGGTCCGATAGGAATTCAGGGAACTCAGTGAGGAATGCTGTATATGGCCCAAGAGGCCTGTAAACAGTAGCTATAAAAAGTGATTGAGTAGGCTGCATAGATTTCATGACTAGAAGCTCAAAAGACGAAAACAATGGTGGGTTTTTGTAAATTGAAATTTGCTATCGTAAATGTTAGCAACACCTCCACATTTGCGGGATGCGCGGGGGATATGGTCACTAGTGTAACCAGGAGGTGAGGCCTCATTTAACACAGTAAATTCATCAGGCTGAAAGCATGTTTCAGTCAGGCCAATCACATCAAGATTATGATCAGTGATTAGCTCATTGACTATAACTGCCTTTGAAGTGAGGGATCTAACATTAAGTAGCCCTATTCTGAGATGTGAGGTATCACGATCTCTTTCAATAATGGCAGGAATGGAGGAGGTCTTTATTCCAGTGAGATTGCTAAGGCAAACACCGCCATGTTTAGTTTTGCCCAACCTAGGTCGAGGCACAGACACGGTCTCAATGGGGATAGCTGAGCTGACTACACTGACTGTGCTAGTGGCAGACTCCACTAAGCTGGTAGGCTGGCTAACAGCCTGCTGCCTGGCCTGCACCCTATTTCATTGTGGAGCTAGAGGAGTTAGAGCCCTGCCTATGTTGGTAGATAAGATGAGTGCACCCCTCCAGCTAAGATGGAGTCCATCACTCCTCAACAGGCCAGGCTTGGTCCTGTTTGTGGGTGAGTCCCAGAAAGAGGGCCAATTATCTACAAATTGTATCTTTTGGGAGCGGCAGAAAACTGTTTTCAACCAGCGATTGAGTTGTGAGACTCTGCTGTAGAGCTCATCACTCCCCCTAACTGGGAGGGGGCCAGAGACAATTACTCAATGCGACACATCTTTCTAGCTGATTTACAGGCTGAAGCTATGTTGCGCTTGGTGACCTCTGACTGTTTCATCCTAACATCGTTGGTGCCGACGTGGATAACAATATCTTTATACTCTCTACACTCGCCAGATTTACCTTTAGCCAGCACCATCTTCAGATTAGCCTTAACGTCGGTAGCCCTGCCCCCTGGTAAACAGTGTAGGATCTTCAGATTAGCCTTTATGCCAGTAGCCCTGCCCCCTGGTAAACAGTGTAGGATCTTCAGATTAGCCTTTACGTCGGTAGCCCTGCCCCCTGGTAAACAGTGTAGGATCTTCAGATTAGCCTTTATGCCAGTAGCCCTGCCCCCTGGTAAACAGTGTAGGATCTTCAGATTAGCCTTTATGCCAGTAGCCCTGCCCCCTGGTAAACAGTGTAGGATCTTCAGATTAGCCTTAACGTTGGTAGCCCTGCCCCCTGGTAAACAGTGTAGGATCTTCAGATTAGCCTTAACGTCGGTAGCCCTGCCCCCTGGTAAACAGTGTATGATCTTCAGATTAGCCTTAACGTCGGTAGCCCTGCCCCCTGGTAAACAGTGTAGGATCTTCAGATTAGCCTTTATGCCAGTAGCCCTGCCCCCTGGTAAACATTGTATGATCTTCAGATTAGCCTTAACGTCGGTAGCCCTGCCCCCTGGTAAACAGTGTATGATCTTCAGATTAGCCTTAACGTCGGTAGCCCTGCCCCCTGGTAAACAGTGTATGATCTTCAGATTAGCCTTAACGTCGGTAGCCCTGCCCCCTGGTAAACAGTGTAGGATCTTCAGATTAGCCTTTATGCCAGTAGCCCTGCCCCCTGGTAAACAGTGTAGGATCTTCAGATTAGCCTTAACGTCGGTAGCCCTGCCCCCTGGTAAACAGTGTAGGATCTTCAGATTAGCCTTAACGTCAGTAGCCCTGCCCCCTGGTAAACAGTGTAGGATCTTCAGATTAGCCTTAACGTCGGTAGCCCTGCCCCCTGGTAAACAGTGTAGGATCTTCAGATTAGCCTTAACGTCAGTAGCCCTGCCCCCTGGTAAACAGTGTAGGATCTTCAGATTAGCCTTAACGTCGGTAGCCCTGCCCCCTGGTAAACAGTGTAGGATCTTCAGATTAGCCTTTATGCCAGTAGCCCTGCCCCCTGGTAAACAGTGTAGGATCTTCAGATTAGCCTTTATGCCAGTAGCCCGGCCCCCTGGTAAACAGTGTAGGATCTTCAGATTAGCCTTAACGTCAGTAGCCCTGCCCCCTGGTAAACAGTGTAGGATCTTCAGATTAGCCTTTATGCCAGTAGCCCTGCCCCCTGGTAAACAGTGTATGATCTTCAGATTAGCCTTAACCTGTCTAGGATCAGCGTGCCGCTAGCGGCACTCCCCCCCCCCCCCCCACTGAAAAACCAGTGCCGCGAAATTCAAAAAAAATATTTTTTTAAAATATTTAACTTTCACACATTAAAGTCCAATACAGCTAATGAAAGACACAGATCTTATGAATCCAGTCAACATTTCCGATTTTTAAAATGTTTTACAGGGAAGACACAATATGTAAAGATGTACATCTATTACCTAAAAACACATTAGCATATTCCACCATCTTTTATTTGTCCACCAACACCAGTAGCCATCACCAATTCGGCTAAACTAAGATATTTATAGCCCCTAACCAACAAAAAAACTCATTAGATGACAGTCTGATAACATATTTATGGTATGGGATAGGTTTTGTTAGAAAAAAGTGCATATTTCAGGTAGATGGCATAGTTTACAATTGCACCCACCATCACAAATGGACTAGAATAATTACAATGAGCAACGTGTTTACCTAACTACTAATCATCAAACATTTCGTAAAAATACACAGCATACACGAATCGAAAGACACAGATCCTGTGAATACAGACAATATTTCAGATTTTCTAAGTGTCTTACAGCGAAAACACAATAAATCGTTATATTAGCTTAGCACATAGCAATTAGCAGCCCAGCATTGATTCTAGCCAAAGTGAGCGATAAAAGTCAACATCGCCAAAAGATATTAATTTTTTCACTAACCTTCTCAGAATTCTTCCGATGACACTCCTGTAACATCACATTACAACATGCATATACAGTTTGATCGAAAATGTTTATATTTAGCCACCAAAATCATGGTTAGACAATGTGAAATGTAGACAAGCTGGTAAAGAAAACGTCCTTGCGCCACTTAGACAGTGATCTACTCTTATACATAAATACTCATAAACGTGACTAAAAAATATAGGGTGGACAGGGATTGATAGACAATTTAATTCTTAATACAATTGCGTTATTACATTTTTTAATTTATCCTTACTTTTCAATACAGTTTGCGCCAAGCGAAGCTACGTCAAAAAACATGGCGTCCTAAGCCACTAAAATGTTTCGACAGAAACACGATTTATCATAATAAAAATGTCCTACCTTGAGCTGTTCTTCCATCAGTATCTTGGGCAAAGGATCCTTTCTTGGGAGAAATCGTCTTTTGGTGGAAAGCTGTCCTCTTGCCATGTGGAAATGTCAACTACGTTCGGGATGAACTGAAAAGCGTGACCAACTTTTCACATCGTTGCAAAAATAAATGTCCCAAAATCGCACTAAACGGATATAAATTGCTATAAAACGCTTTAAATTAACTACTTTGTGATGTTTGTAACTCCTATAACGAGTGAAAAGATGACCGGAGAAATATAACAGGCTAAACTAATGCTTGGAACAGGAGAGGGTCGGTGTCTTCCACGCGCGTTACGCAGCAAGAAAAGACTTGCTAGCTAAAGGTTTTTTTCATTTGTAGGGCCTGTGAACGAGCAATCGAGCCCGTTGGAATCGTCATCACGTAAAGGCATCCAGGGGAAGACGTAAGAAGTGTCCGTATAGTCATAGCAACGACAGTGCCCGTTTAAATGACTTCAGAAAAGTGGCCAACGTTTCTCAAATCTGACTCCATGTCAGGGAAATTGCTGTAGAATGGGCTCTGTTCCACTTAGAGACAAAATTTCAACTCCTATAGAAACTATAGACTGTTTTCTATCCAATAATAATAATAATATGCATATTGTACGATCAAGGATTTTGTGGGAAGCCGTTTAAAAAATTAGCCACATTAGCATAAATAGTCTAAACAGCGCCCCCATCCCCAACAGGTTAACGTCGGTAGCCCTGCCCCCTGGTAAACAGTGTATGATCTTCAGATTAGCCTTAACGTCGGTAGCCCTGCCCCTGGTAAACAGTGTATGATCTTCAGATTAGCCTTAACGTCGGTAGCCCTGCCCCCTGGTAAACAGTGTAGGATCTTCAGATTAGCCTTTATGCCAGTAGCCCTGCCCCTGGTAAACAGTGTATGATCTTCAGATTAGCCTTAACGTCGGTAGCCCTGCCCCCTGGTAAACAGTGTATGATCTTCAGATTAGCCTTAACGTCGGTAGCCCTGCCCCTGGTAAACAGTGTATGATCTTCAGATTAGCCTTAACGTCGGTAGCCCTGCCCCTGGTAAACAGTGTATGATCTTCAGATTAGCCTTAACGTCGGTAGCCCTGCCCCTGGTAAACAGTGTAGGATCTTCAGATTAGCTTTAACGTCGGTAGCCCTGCCCCCTGGTAAACAGTGTATGATCGCTGGATGATTCTTTTAAAGTCTAATACTGCGGGTAATGGAGTTGCCAATGACTAGGGTTTTCAATTTGTCAGAGCTAATGGTGGGAGTCTTCAGCGTCTCAGACCCCGTAACGGGAGGAGTAGAGTCAAGAGAAGACTCGGCCTCAGACTCCGACTCGCTACTTAATGGGGAAAACCGGTTGAAAGTTTCTGCCGGCTGAATGCGTGACACCGGTTGAGCATTCCTACAGCATTTCCCTCCAGAAGCCATGAGAAAGTTGTCCAGCTGCGGGGACCGTGCGGGGGGATTTGTACTAGCGTTACTACCTGTACTTACTGGTGGCACAGACGCTGTTTCATCCTTTCCTACACTGAAATTACCCTTGCCTAACGGTTGCGTCTGAAGCTGGGCTTGCAGCACAGCTATCCTCGCCGTAAGGCGATCGTTCTCCTGTATATTATGAGTACAGCGACTGCAATTAGAAGACATCATGTTAATGTTACTACTTAGCTTCGGCTGTTGTGAGGTCCAATTTTGTGTTTGTCGCATTTTGTGAAGTCTTGGTTGGTGAGCAGACCCCAGACCTCACAACCATAAAGGGCAATGGGTTCTATAACCGATGAAATATTTTTTGGCCATATCCTAATTGAGATGTCGAATTTTATGTTCCTTTTGATGGCATAGAAGGCCCTTCTAGCCTTGTCTCTCAGATAGTTCACAGCTTTGTGGAAGTTTCCTGTGGCTCTAATGTTGAGGCCGAGGTACATATAGTTTTGTGTGTGTTCTATGGCAATGGTGTTGAGATAGTATTTGTGGTCCTGGCAACTGGACCTTTTTTGGAACACTATTTTTTTTGTCTTAATGAGATTTACTGTCAGGGCCCAGGTCTGACAGAATCTGTGCAAAAGATCTAGATGCTTCTGTAGGCTCTCCTTGATTAGGGACAGAAGCACCAGATCATCAGCAAACAGTAGACATTTGACTTCAGAGTGTAGTAGGTTGAGGCCGGGTGCTGCAGACTGTTCAAATGTCCTCGCCAATTCGTTGATATATATGTTGAAGAGGGTGGTGCTCAAGCTGCATCCCTGTCTCACCCCATGGCCCTGTGGAAAGAAATGTGTGTGTTTCTTGCCAATTTTACCAGCACACTTTGTATTTTGTGTACATGGATTCTATAATGTTGTGTGTTTTTGAAATCACCAAATCATAAGAAGACTTTGCCTTTGTTTTGGTTTGTTTGTTTGTCAATTAGGGTGTGCAGGGTTAATACGTGGTGTGTCGTACGGTAATTTGGTTAAAAGCCAATTTGAAATGTTCTCAGTACATTGTTTTCACAGAGGACGTGTACTCTCTATCTTTTCTTCTCCTCTCCTCTCCTCTCCTCTCCTCTCCTCTCCTCTCCTCTCCTCTCCTCTCCTCTCCTCTCCTCTCCTCTCCTCACCTCTCCTCTCCTCTCCTCTCCTCTCCTCTCCTCTCCTCTCCTCTCCCATCCTCTCCTCTCCCATCCTCTCTTCCTCTACAGAACATGAAGCTGATGAAGAGCCAGGGTGTAGTAGAACAGTGGTTCAGCCTGGTCAGGACTCTACTTTGGGCCGGATCGGCATTGTCAACACAGCCCTGCTACAGAGCACTATCATGAGGCGCTCACACACCCAGTCACACACGCCCTCACATGCCCCAGAGGCCGGCCAGACGGGGGAGGAGAGAAGAGAGGAGGGAATGTTGGATGAGGAGAGCGTGATGGATAAGAGAGAGGAGGAGGAGAGGAGAGTGATGAAGTCATCAGTGTGTCGGATCCAGGCCCAGAGAGTACAGGGCATCTCTTCTCTGATGGATTCTCTCACCCCGACCCCGACCCTCAACCTTAACCCCTCCTTTACTCCTAACCCTCACCCTAGCCTCACCCTCAACCCTAACCCTTCCCTTAAGATTCACCCTCACCCTAGCCTCACCCTCACCCCCTCATCTTCCATGGGCAGTGTCTCGCTGGTGGGTGAAGATGGAGGGGAGGGCTTCCACAGCCTCCCTTGTGAGGACACCTTGTCCTCTGTGAGCAGCTGCCTCACCACCCCCTACAGGACATTCTGCGACACTGCACCCTGCTCTATGGCGAGTATACACTGAGTGTACAAAACATTAAGAACACCGTCCTAATATTGAGTTGCACCTGCTTTTGCCATCCGAACAGCCTCAATTAATAGGGGCATGGACTCTACATGGTGTCGAAAGCGTTCCACAGGGATGCTGGCCCATGTTGAATCCAATTTTTCCCACAGTTGTGTATTTGTATTTATTATGGAGCCCCATTACTCTTCCTGAGGCCCAGCAAAATTAATGCAGTTTATACAATTTTAAAACATTACAATACATTCACAGATTTCACAACACACTGTGTGCCCTCAGGCCCCTACTCCACCACTAACACATATCTACACAGTGCTAAATCCATGTGTATGTATAGTGCGCATGTTATCGTGTGTGTGTGTGTGTGTGCCAATGTTTGTGTTGCTTCACAGTCCTCGCTGTTCCATAAGGTGTTTTTTTAATCTGTTTTTTAAATCTAATTTTATGTAGTTCCATGTTGTCATGGCTTTATGTAGCACTGTGTGCCTCCCATGGTCTGTTCTGGACTTGGGGACTGTAAAGAGACCTCTTGTGGCATGTCTTGTGGGGTATGCATGGGTGTCCGAGCTGTGTGCCAGTAGTTTAGACAGACAGCTCGGTGCATTCAACATGTCAATACCTCTCATAAATAAAAGTAATGAAGTCAATCTCTCCTCTACTTTCAGCCAGAAGAGATTGACATGCATATTATTAATATTAGCTCTCTGTGTACATCTAATGGGCATCCGTGCTGCCCTGTTCTGAGCCAATTGCAAATTTCCTAAGTCCTTTTTTGTGGCACCGGACCACACGACTGAACAGTAGTCAAGGTGCGACAAAACTAGGGCCTGTAGGACCTGCCTTGTTGATAGTGTTGTTAAGAAGGCAGAGCATCGCTTTATTATAGACATACTTCTCCCCATCTTAGCTACTACCGCATCAATATGTTTTGACCATGACAGCTTACAATCTAGTGTTACTCCAAGCAGTTTAGTCATCTCAACTTGCTCAATTTTCACATTATTTATTACAAGATTGAGTTGGGGTTTAGGGTTTAGTGAGTGTTTTGTTCCAAATACAATGCTTTTAATTTTAGAAATATTTAGTACTAACTGTCACGCCCTAGAGAGGCTTTTATTCTCTATTGTGGTTAGGCCAGGGTGTGACTAGGGTGGGCATTCTAGTTTCTTTATTTCTATGTTTTCTATTTCTTTGTTTTTGGCCGGGTGTGGTTCCCAATCAGAGGCAGCTGTCTATCGTTGTCTCTGATTGGGAATCATACTTAGGCAGCCTTTTTCCCACCTGTGTTTTGTGGGTAGTTATTTTCTGTTTAATTTCTGTTACCTGACAGAACGGTTCGCTTTCGTTTTGTTACTTCGTTTGAGAGTTTTTTGTTAAAACTTCTTGAGGACAGGGGGCAGCATTTCACTTTCGGGAAAAATAGCATGCCAAAATTCAACTGCTTGCTACTCATCCCCAGAATATAAGATATGCATATCATTAGTAGATTTGGATAGAACACACTCTTAAGTTTTTTAAACTGTTTGAATCATGTCTGTGAGAATAACAGAACGTATGTAGCAGGCAAAACCCTGAGGACAAACCATTCAGAATTTGTATTTTTTTGATGTCACTGTCTTTTCAATTAGATTTTTTAGAGACACCAGATTTCTAATGGACTTGCTTGCAGTTCCTACCGCTTCCACTGGATGTCACCAGTCCTTGGAAATCGGTTGAGGTTATTCCTTTGTGTAGTGAAGAAGTAGGGCTATCGTAAATGAGGGTCACATGAAGTAAATATTTTGAGAGAGTCACGTTACGAAAAAAGTTGCGTCAGTTTGTTTTCTCTTTGTATTGAACACATATCATCCCGTCTTCAAATTGATCGATTATTAACGTTTAAAAATACCTAACGTTGTATTACCAAAGTAGTTTGAAATGTTTTGGTAAATTTACATGTAACTTTTGATATATTTTGTAGTGACTTGGCGAAAGTTGGAAGCTGTGTTTTTCTGGATGAAACGGTCCAAATAAATGGACATTTTGGATATATATCGACGGAATTAATCGAACAAAAGGACAATTTGTGATGTTTATGGGACATATTGAGGTGCCAACAAAAGAATTTTCATCAAAGGTAAGGCATGATTTATATTTTATTTCTGCCTTTTGTGTCGTGCTTGCAGTGATGAAATATGCTTCTCCCTTTGTTTACTTTTGTGCTATCATCAGATAATAGCATCTTATGCTTTCGCCGAAAAGCTTTTTTGAAATCTGACATGTTGGCTGGATTCACAACGAGTGTAGCTTTAATTTGGTATCTTACATGTGTGATTTAATGAAAGTTAGATTTTTCTATCATGTTATTTGAATATGGCGCGCTGTATTTTCCCTGGCTATTGGCCGGTGGGACGCTTCCCCAGAAAAGTTAAATAAATAATCATGAACACTTTTCACGCTGCGCTTTGGTCCACTCCTTCCGACGACAGGCGTTACAGAACTACCCACCACCAAAGGACCAAACAGAGTGGTAAAAAGGACGAGTGGACATGGGAGGAGATCCTGGATGGAAAAGGACCCTGGGCGCAGGCTGGGGAGTATCGCCATCCAAGGGAGGAGATAGAAGCAGCAAGAGCGGAACGGCGAAGATACGAGGAATTAGAGGAACGGCGACGAGACCAGGAGTCACGACAACAACGGGAGCCCGAGAGGCAGCCCCCCCAAATAATTGTGGGGGGGGGGGGGGGGGGGCACACGGGGAGATTGGTGGTGTCAGGGTTTAGACCTGAGCCAACTCCCCGTGCTTACCGTGGGGAGCGTGTGACCGGTCAGGCACCGTGTTTTGCGGTGATGCGCAAGGTGTCTGAAGTGACCAGTCCGGTGAGACCTGTTCCGGTTCCACGTACCAGGCCTCCAGTGTGTCTCCCCAGCCTGGTAAGCCCTGTGGCAGCTCCACGCACCAGGCTTCCAGTACGTCTCCTCAGTCCGGTGAGACCTGTTCGGGTCTCACTCTTTCTAAAGACTGTTGACATCTAGTGGTAGCCCTAGGAACTGCAATCGGGGTCGATTTCGCCCTATTATATAAGTGCCAGCCATTGAAATCAGTGGTATGCTGATTTTTTTGTTGTTGATGGTTTGTCCTAGGGGTTTCGCCTGCCATTTCAGTTCTGTTATACTCACATACATTATTTTAACAGTTTTAGAAACGTTTGAGTGTTTCTATCGAAATCTACCATTATATGCATATCCTAGCTTCTGGGCCTGAGTAGCAGGTAGTTTACTTTGGGCACGCTTTTCATCCGGACGCAAAATACCGCTCCCCTATCCCAAAGAAGTTAAAGCATATATCTGCGATGTAAAAATGTGATCAATACATGTTGATTTAATTCCTGTGCTGCTTGTAAATACCCTGGTAGGTTAACTGATAACCTGAACCAGGTTGCAGGCACTGGTTACAGTTTGAAGGTTTTTCTTGAGTGGACAGCTTGATGATAGCCAGTCAATATTTAAATCACCCAGAAAATATACTTCTCTGTTGATATCACATACATTATCAAGCATTTCACACATATTATCTATATACTGACTGCACTTGGTGGTCTAGAACAGCTTCCCACAAGAATGTTAAAAAAATCCTCATGATTGATTGTGTACTTAGTTTGAAATGTTTCTTTGACCGGTAATATCACTTTTTGAAGTTTTTGTCCGATATAATGCTGACCAGAATTAGGACATAAATAACGGATTTTTTCGAACAAAACAAACATTTATTGTGGACCTGGGATTCCTGGTGTGCTTTCTGATGTAGATCAAAGGTAAGGGAATATTTATCATATATTTTCTTGTTTATGTTGACGCCATCTTTGCGGCTGTGGTATTTTACTTTTGAGTGCCGTCTCAGATTATAGCGTGGGTTTCTTTTTCCGTAAAGTTTTTTTGAAATCTGACACAGTTGCATTAAAGAACCTTCTTTAACCTGACTCCTCCCTTTCATCTACACTGATTGAAGTGGATTTAGCACGTGACATCAATAAGGAATCCTAACTTTCATCTGGATTCACCTGGTCAGCCTATGTCATGGAAAGAGCACATGTTCCTAATGTTTTGTCCAGTCAGTGTATATTATGCTATTATTGTGTTATTATTATATTATGATTATTATATTATTATTATATTATTATATTATTATTATATTATTATATTATTATTATATTTGTATTATTATACTATTATTACTAATATTATATTATTATTATTATTTTATTATTATTATTATTATATTATTAATATTATATTATTATATTATATTATTATATCATTATTATATTATATTATTATATCATTATTATATTATATTATTATATTATAATTATTATATTATTATTATATTATTTTTATTATATTATATTATTATATTATTATTATATTATTATTATAATATTATTATAATATTATTATTATTATTATTATTATTATTATTATTATATTATTATATTCATATTATATTATTATATTATTATATTATTATTATTATAATATTATATTATTATATTATTATATTATTATATTATTATTATTATAATATTATATTATGATAGTATTATTATATTATTTATATTATATTATTATTATATTATATTATTATTATATTATTATATTATTATTATATTATATTATTATTATATTATTATATTATTATTATATAATATTATTAGATTATTATTATTTTTATTATATTATTATTATATTTGTATTATTATATTATTTATATTATATTATTATCGTTATTATGTTATTATTATATTATACTATTATTATTAATATTATATCATTATTATTATTATTTTATTTTTATCATATTATTATACAACATTATTATTATATCATTATCATTATTATTATTGTTAAATTAATATGTATTATAATTAATTGTATTATTATAATTATTATAATATTATTAATATATTTAATTTTTTATATATATATTTATTGCCTGTCTTGTCTGTCTCTCCAGGACCATGTCTTCCAGAGCCAGTCAGGGAAGGGTTGGAGCTGCAAATCCCAGAGTCAGAGCACATTACTCAGGGAGGACTGGAGCTACGTACCCCTGCTGACCTCCAGCCATTCCTCCCCACTCCATCCTCTCTCCTCCATCTCCTCCCCCTTTCAGACCGACTGCAGCTCTCTCTGCTCCTGGGACGCAGACACCGCCGGACACTCCCCCTTGCAGTGGCTCAAGTCCCACAGCCACGGCTGCATTTCTGCCGACTACGCCACCGGCAACAACTGCTGTCCCCACGGTAACCAAGACCACCACGGTCTCCATAGCAAC
The DNA here is from genome assembly GCF_029448725.1 of Salvelinus fontinalis. Taxonomy (NCBI): domain Eukaryota; kingdom Metazoa; phylum Chordata; class Actinopteri; order Salmoniformes; family Salmonidae; genus Salvelinus; species Salvelinus fontinalis. The sequence goes on along the minus strand of NC_074679.1, from coordinate 10,413,168 downwards.
AGCTGTAACTTGTCACACAGTATCTCGCTGAGGAAGTTCAAGAGGCCCCCCGTTCCCCCTACCCGTTCCACATCGCTACGGCGTAAACCTGCTCGGGGAAAACCGCTGCGCTACAACTTCAACAACCCTAGCAAACCTGGAGATAGAGAGGAGGTGGTGGTGACGGTACAGAGGAGTCTCCAGACCCCCAGTCCTGCTCCCGTTTCCCCTCTGGTCTCCCCTGTTGTGTTTGAGGTGTTCGAGGATCCTTGGGTCCCCCGCTGTCGCAGCTTCAGCAGTCTGAGCAGGGGGGAAAGGGGGGCTGCTGATACAGCCAGCCAGATCAACCAGGTCCCTCACTTCCACAGCTTCCACCAACAGGACAATGCAGCTCAGGACCAGGACTACCCTTCCAGCCTCAAGCAGCCTCACCACTCTGCGCCCCGCTCAGCCAGTACTGGAGGGCTGAGCCTGCCTATGGGACCTAAAATGACCGCCGCTTTTCCTAACATGGCCGCCTCTGCAGGGAGACTGCAGCGTCTGGCTTCCAACTCCAACGGACACTCCAGCCAGTGCAACACCCCAACCTCCTCCTCACCCCAAACCACCTCCTCACCCCTCACTTCCTCCTCCCTGCCCCTCACCTCCTCCCTTCCCAGGACATGTTCTACCCCTGGCAGAGGAGGGCCCAAACCCCCCATCCCAGAGAGAAAGTCCTCACTCCTCTCCTCCCCCTCTTCCTCCTTTTCTTCCACTTCCTCCCTCTCTTCCTACACCTCTGCTGACTCTGCCAGATACCCCCCTCTCCCCCCTCTTCCGCTCCTCCCTGAGTCCAACACTCCTTCCTATCTACCTCCACCCTACCCATCCCTTCCGCAACAACAATCACTCCCCTCTCCTCCTCCTCTCCCTCAACTGTGCATCTCTCGTACTCTCCCCTCTCCCCTTCCTCTAACTCAGCCTTCTCTCCCCGCTTCTCCTCCTCTACCTCAGCCATCCCTCCCCTCACCCCCTCCTCTACCCCAGCCATTCCTCCCCACTCCTCTAACTTGTCCCCCTTCCCTCCTGCCTCCATCCTTTACCTGTGCAGTGCGACAGACTCAGCCCCATCCCTTTTATACACCTGTTACACCTGCCAGTCATGTGACATCATTGCCAGAATTCCCTCCTCCTCCTTCCCCTGAGCTCTTAAAGGATTTAGACCTCTCAATCAACAGCCATCCTCCTCCCCCTCCTCCCCCTCCCCCACCTCCGCCACCTCCTCCCCCTTACACCCACACCCCTACACCACCTTCCCCTCTCCAGAGCACCTCCAGAGTGAGTCCAGGACGGCCCCCCTGTCCCCTGATCACAACCCAAGCCCTGCAGAGAGTCACCCTGCGCTCTGTCAAGAGGCCACAAGAGCTAGCCCCACAGGAGCTAACTAGCATTATGCTAACAAACCCTACATCAGCTAATGTCGAACAGAGCCAAGATCGCAATTATGCTACACTAACTAGCATGATGCTAACCAACGCAACCCCAGCTAATGATGTTCGGCAGAGCCCAGAGAGCACCGATGCTAAGCTAACTAGCATTACGCTAACCAACGCTATGTCAACTAATGATGCCCAGCAGATCACAGAGAGCATTGTTGCTAAGCTAAATGACATCACGCTAACCTGCGCCCGGGAGGGAGTGGAGGGGATGGATGCCACACTAACCAGCACTGTGTTAGAGAGTGTGGAGAGGATCAATGCTATGCTTACTGAGGCTGAAGAAAGACAGACCACTGGCGTTCATAAAATGGCTGCCAATTCAACTGGCACACTGACAGCATATTTCCAAAAGAGACTTGAAACCAATGATGCTATGCTAAAGACGGTCACAAAGACACCGTCAGAGTCTGTCCCTCCCTGCGCCACACCGACCACTACTCAGCACACTGACAGAACCAGACAGTCTGTCCCTCCCTGCTCCACACCGACCACTACTCAGCACACTGACAGAACCAGACAGTCTGTCCCTCCCTGCTCCACACCGACCACTACTCAGCACACTGACAGAACCAGACAGTCTGTCCCTCCCTGCTCCACACCGAACACTACTCAGCACACTGACAGAACCAGTCAGTCTGTCCCTCCCTGCTCCACACCGACCACTACTCAGCACACTAACAGAACCAGACAGTCTGTCCCTCCCTGCTTCACACCGACCACTACTCAGCACACTGACAGAACCAGACAGTCTGTCCCTCCCTGCTCCACACCGACCACTACTCAGCACACTGACAGAACCAGAGAGGCTGTTGGAACAGAAGAAGCCCTCAGTCCCTCAACAACCTCACAGACTCCTAGACTACCAGAGAACCCTAGAACTCCAGAGGCTATAATGATAGAGAAGCCCAGAACACTGGAGAAGCCCAGAACACTGGAGAAGCCTAGAACACTGGAGAGGCCTAGAACCCCAAAAAAGCCTAAAGTGGTTGGTCTCTCTAGGCCACTGAGAGCAGTGGAACCAGCGTTACAGAACGGAGAACACACGCCTCGAAAGGAGACCACACCCTGCCTCACCAATGGCCATCTAGAGCACTCAGCGTGTGCAAACACACTCACACACTCCCCTGCTACCCCCTCGTCCATCCCCCGCAAAGAGAAGCCTCCCATTGCCCTAAAGAACCCTAAACTATCCCTACTGAGGACACACCAGAAAGACACACCAACCCCACCACCCGTACTCACAGGTACACCTCCACAGCCCTTTGTCCCAGAGACACCACCCTTTCTGGGGATAAAATTGGCACAGACAGAGTCCCAGACAGAGTCCCAGCCAAAGCCTGAATTCCCTTTCCTGAAACGCTACCAGTCAGAATACTATGTAGTGGAGTTACCACCAAGGCCCTGTCCTTCAGCACCCTGTGTACCACAGTTACTACCAAGGCCCTCTCCTCCAACACCCTGTGTACAAAAGTTACCAACAAAAACTTGTCCTCCAGCATCCCGTGTAGCAGAGTTACCACCAAGGCCCTCTCCTCCAGCACCCTGTGTACCAGAGCCACAGCAGGAGTCCTGTCCACTGGAGATGGAGACATACACAGAGACAGAAGCAGAGACAAAGGTAGAGTGTGGCTCTGTTCCATACACAGAGTTCGGGAGATCAGAAGATAAGGAAGAGAAGGAGGAGAGAGAGAATGTGCACATCACACTGATGCTGGGGAGGAGAGAGGAGGAAGACAGACAGAGGGGAGCCATTGAGGAGGACAGCAGAGATTCTGGAAGTTTCTCTCCGGAAGAGAACAAAGACGCCCTTAGCAGTGCACTGTCAACTGAAGAGGGGGAACTGGAGGAGGAGAGGATGGAATGGGAGAAGAGGGAAGAGAGGCGCTGTCTGGAGACAGACGGGGCCAGCAGCTCCACAGGATCCCTGAGCTCCAGAGAGGACAACGGTGAGTTAAGAAACTCTCTGTCTCTCTCCCTCTTCCCCCCCCTTCTCTGTCTCTGTCTCTCTCCCTCTTCCCCCCTTCTGTCTCTGTCTCTGTCTCTCTCCCTCTTCCCCCCTTCTGTCTCTGTCTCTGTCTCTGTCTCTGTCTCTGTCCCTGTCTCTGTCTCTGTCTCTGTCTCTCTGTCTCTCTCTCTCTCTCTCTCTCTCTCTCTCTCTCTCTCTCTCTCTCTCTCTCTCTCTCTCTCCTACTGACACATACAGTAGATCTCTTACTGGGTTGTAGATCGTCTACCTTCCTCTGAGTTGAAGATAATCGTATATCTCTCAACCCCCCATCCTCCCACCCGCGCTCTCTCCCTGACCCTCTCCCCCCTCTCTTCTGACAGCCTGTAAGCACAAGGACCTCATATCCTTCTCTCTAGCTATCATTCTGTCTCTCTTCAGTTATTTTCTTTACATCTTTCTCCTTCGTCCCTGTCCCTCGTTGTGTTTCTCATGTCTTCATCTCTCTGCCACTAGCTGGAATGAGAGATAGGATCAGGACAGTAGCCAGGGACGGAGTGGAGGAGAGGCTCTCTCAATATCTCTCTCTCTCTTTCTCTCTCAATTCAATTCAAGGGGCTTTATTGGCATGGGAAACGTGTTAACATTGTCAACGCAAGTGAGGTAGATAATATACAAAAGTGAAATAAACAATACAAATTAACAGTAAACATTACACATACAGAAGTTTCAAAAGAACAAAGACATTACAAATGTCATATTATGTGTATATATACAGTGTTGTAACAATGTACAAATGGTTAATGTACAAAAGGGAAAATAAATAAGCATAAATATGGGTTGTATTTACAATGGTGTTTGTTCTTCACTGGTTGCCCTTTTCTTGTGGCAACAGGTCACAAATCTTGCTGCTGTGATGGCACACTGTGGAATTTCACCCAGTAGATATGGGAGTTTATCAAAATTGGGTTTGTTTTCGAATTCTTTGTGGATCTGTGTAATCTGAAAGAAAAATGTGTCTCTAATATGGTCATACATTGGGCAGGAGGTTAGGAAGTGCAGCTCAGTTTCCACCTCATTTTGTGGGCAGTGTGCACATAGCATGTCTTCTCTTGAGAGCCATGTCTGCCTACGGCGGCCTTTCTCAATAGCAAGGCTATACTCACTGAGTCTGTACATAGTCAAAGCTTTCCTTAAGTTTGGGTCAGTCACAGTGGTCAGGTATTTTGCCACTGTGTACTCTCTGTTTAGGGCCAAATAGCATTCTAGTTTGCTCAGTTTTTTTGTTAATTCCTTCCAATGTGGGCCTCCCTGTTGGCGCAGTGGTCCAGGGCACTGTGTCGCAGCGCTAGCTGTGCCACCAGAGACTCTGGGTTCGCGCCCAGGATCCGCCGCAACCGGCCGCGACCGGGAGGTCCGTGAGGCAACGCACAATTAGCCTAGCGTTGTCCGGGTTAGGGAGGGTTTGGCCGGTAGGGATATCCTTGTCTCATCGCTCACCAGCGACTCCTGTGGTGGGCCGGGCGCATTGCGCGCTAACCAAGGTAGCCAGGTGCACGGACAATTAGCGGGTATCGGCCTAATTCTCCTAATTCTGCGTTGTACGCGGAGGATATTTTTACAGAATTCTGTATGCAGAGTCTCAATTTGGTGTTTGTCCCATTTTGTGAAATCTTGGTTGGTAAGCGGACCCCAGATCTCACAACACAAAAAAGGACAATGGGCTCTATGACTGATTCAAGTAGTTTTAGCCAGATCCTAATTGGTATGTTGAATTTTATGTTCCTTTTGATGGCATAGAATGCGGAAGTGGAAGTGGAATGTGGAAGTTACCTGTCGTGTTACCTGTGGTGTTACCTGTGGCGCTGGTGTTTAGGCCAAGCTATGTATAGTTTTTTGTGTGCTTTAGGGCAATGGTGTCTAGATGGAATTTGTATTTGTGGTCCTGGTGACTGGACCTTTTGTGGAAAACCATTATTTTGGTCTTAATGAGATTTACTGTCAGGGGCCAGGTCTGGCAGAATCTGTGCAAAATATCTAGGTGCTGCTGTAGGCCCTCCTTGGTTGGTGACAGAAGCACCAGATCATCAGCAAACAGTAGATATTTGACTTCAGATTCTAGTAGGGTGAGGCCGGGTGCTGCAGACCTTTCTAGTGCCCGCGCCAATTCGTTGATATATATTTTGAAGAGGGTGGGGCTTAAGCTGCATCCCTGTCTCACCCCATGGCCCTGTGGGAAGAAATGTGTGTGTTTTTGCCAATTTTAACCGCACACTTGTTGTTTGTGTACATGGATTTTATAATGTCGTATGTTTTAGCCCCAACAACACTTTCCATCAATTTCTATAGCAGACCCTTATGCCAAATTGAGTCGAAGGCTTTTTTGAAATCAACAAAGCATGAGAAGACTTTGCCTTTGTTTTGGTTTGTTTGGTTGTCAATTAGTGTGTGCAGGGTGAATACATGGTCTGTTATATGGTAATTTGGTAAAATGCCAATTTGACATTTGCTCAGTACATTGTTTTCATTGAGGAAATGTATGAGTCTGCTGTTAATGATAATGCAGAGGATTTTCCCAAGGTTGCTGTTGACGCATATCCCACGGTAGCTATTGGGGTCAAATTTGTTTCCACTTTTGTGGATTGGGGTGATCAGTCCTTGGTTCCAAATATTGGGGAAGATGCCAGAGCTAAGGACGATGTTAAAGAGTTTTAGTATAGCCAATTTGAATTTGTTGTCTGTATATTTGATCATTTCATTAAGAATACAATCAACACCACAGGCGTTTTTGGGTTGGAGGGTTTTTATTTTGTCCTGTAACTCATTCAAGGTAATTGGAGAATCCAGTGGGTTCTGGTAGTCTTTAATAGTTGACTCTAAGATTTGTATTTGATCCTGTATATGTTTTTGGTCTTTATTCTTTGTTATAGAGCCAAAAAGATTGGAGAAGTGGTTTACCCATACATCTCCATTTTGGATAGATAATTCTTCGTGTTATTGTTTGTTTAGTGTTTTCCAATTTTCCCAGAAGTGGTTAGAGTCTATTGATTCTTCATTTACATTTAGCTGATTTCTGACGTGCTGTTCCTTCTTTATCCGTAGTGTATTTCTGTATTGTTTTGGTGATTCACCATAGTGAAGGCGTAGATTCAGGTTTTCTGAGTCTCTATGTTTTTGGTTCAAAAGGTTTCTCAATTTCTTTCTTAGATTTTTGCATTCTTCATCAAACCATTTGTCATTGTTGTTCATTTTCTTCGGTTTTCTATTTGAGATTTTTAGATTTGATAGAGAAGCTGAGAGGTGAAATGTACTGTTAAGATTTTCTACTGCCAAGGTTACACCTTAACTATTACAGTGGAACGTTTTACCCAGGAAATTGTCTAAAAGGGATTGAATTTGTTGTTGCCTAATTGTTTTTTGGTAGGTTTCCAAACTGCATTCCTTCCATCTATAGCATTTCTTAATCTTTGGCTTTGATGCCTCATGATTGAGTATTGCTCTGTTCAAGTAGACTGTGATTTTGCTGTTGTCTGATAGGGGTGTCAGTGGGCTGACTGTGAATGCTCTGAGAGACTCTGGGTTGAGGTCAGTGATAAAGCAGTCTACAGTACTACTGCCAAGAGATGAGCTATAGGTGTACCTACCACAAGAGTCCCCTCGAAGCCTACCATTGACTATGTACATACCCAGCATGCGACAGTGCTGCAGGAGTTGTGACCTGTTTTTGTTGGTTATCTTGTCATTGTTACTTCTGACTTCTGTTGAGTGCATACTATGGTGGCTATATTTGTGTCTTGATTGGGCTCTGAGCGCCGACTCAGATTATTACATGGTTTGCTTTTCGTAAAGCTTTTTTGAAATCTGACACAGCGGTTGCATTAAGGAGAAGTGCATCTAAAATTCCATGCATAACAGTTGTATCTTGTAGCAATGTTTATTATGAGTATTCCTGTAAATTGATGCGGCTCTCTGCAAAATCAAAGGATGTTTTGTGACTTCTGAACGTAAGGCGCCAATGTATACTGAGATTTTTTTGATATAAATATGAACTTTACCGAACAAAACATACATGTATTGGGTAACATGAAGTCCTATGAGTGTCATCTGATGAAGATCATCAAAGGTTAGTGATTAATTCTATCTCTATTTCAGATTTTTGTGACTCCTTTCTTTTGCTGGAAAAATACTTGTGTTTTTCTGTGACTTGGCTCTGACCTAACATAATCGTTTTGTGGCGCTTTCGCCGTAAAGCCTATGTGAAATCGGACACTGTGGTGGGATTAACAAGAAGTGTATCTTTAAAATGGTGTGAAATACTTGTATGTTTGAGGAATTTTAATTATGGGATTTCTGTTGTTTTGAATTTGGCGCCCTGCACTTTCACTGGCTGTTGTCAAATCAATCCCGTTAACGGGATCTCAGGCATAAGAATTAAGATAATTTCTCTTTGAATTTCTAGCCAAATGTAAAATGTTCCTGTTTTGATTAATTTAATGGAGTGAGTTAGGTCTGCCCTATACCAAATTAGCATACCCCTGAGTCCCTTCCCTGTTTCACACCTGGTAGTTTGGTGGATGGGATTACCAGCTCTCTGTAACCTAGAGGGAAACCAGTGGGTCCGTCTCCTCTATACCAGGTTTCTTGCAGGATGACAATGTCTGTATTACCGATTTCTTTGGTGAAGTCCGGGTTCCTGCTCTTTAGGCCAAAGGCAGATGACCTCAGGCCTTGGATATTCCAGGATGAGATAGTGAAGGCTTTGTGTTCCATAAAGTATCCAATGTTGTTAGTCGTGTGGTTTGGCCTCAGGCCAGTAAGTGTGAGCAGAGCCTGCTGAGCTTCTGGTACATGCCATTGGCTTGGGCTAGTGTAAGAGTGGGGGTTGGGCCTGTTTGCAATCTCACTGCCACACTCTCTCTATCTCTCTCTTTCTATCTCTATCTCTCTCTCTTTCTCTCTCTGTGTCTCTCTCTGTCTCTCTCTCTCTCTCAGGTGAGGTGTTTGAAATTTCTTCAGCGGAGGAGATGGTGACACCAGCAAGACCGCGGACTGCTGAGGACCTGTTTGCTGCCATACACAGGTATGTCATGACACGTAATGCCACGTCTCCTCCTGTATGTCTGAAAGACACACTATAATACTAGTAGTATTATCTCCACATATCTGAATCCCGGTCATGGGAACAGACAAGGGTGAACATTGTTTTCTGTTCTTACCCAACAATAACGCACTTTTCCCACGCGTCTGTGTCTCTCTGTAGCAGTGCAGTCTGGGAAGGCACACAAATTTGATCAACCAGGTGTGTGGGAGTGGCGTTGACAGCAGGTAACACTGATCGGTTGGAGGGTGTATTTAGGGCCGGGATCATCCCGTAGTCCAGTCCCTTTGTAGTGATGCATGATGATATAACTAGTCCCTCTGTAGTGATACATGATGATATAACTAGTCCCTCTGTAGTGAAACATGATGTTATAACTAGTCCCTCTGTAATGAAACATGATGTATAACTAGTCCCTCTGTAGTGATACATGATGTTATAACTAGTCCCTCTGTAATGAAACATGATGTATAACTAGTCCCTCTGTAGTGATACATGATGTTATAACTAGTCCCTCTGTAATGAAACATGATGTTATAACTAGTCACTCTGTAGTGAATCATTAAGTTATAACTAGTCCCTCTGTAATGAAACATGATGTTTTAACTAGTCCCTCTGTAATGAAACATGGTGTTATAACTAGTCCCTCTGTAATGAAACATTATGTTATAACTAGTCCCTCTGTAATGAAACATGATGATATAACTAGTCCCTCTGTAATGAAACATGATGTTATAACTAGTCCCTCTGTAATGAAACATGATGTTATAACTAGTCCCTCTGTAATGAAACATGGTGTTATAACTAGTCCCTCTGTAGTGAAACATGGTGTTATAACTAGTCCCTCTGTAGTGAAACATGATGTTATAACTAGTCCCTCTGTAATGAAACATGATGTTATAACTAGTCCCTCTGTGGTGAAACATGATGTTATAACTAGTCCCTCTATAGTGAAACATGATGTTATAACTAGTCCCTCTGTAATGAAACATGGTGTTATAACTAGTCCCTCTGTAGTGAAACATGGTGTTATAACTAGTCCCTCTGTAGTGAAACATGATGTTATAACTAGTCCCTCTGTAATGAAACATGATGTTATAACTAGTCCCTCTGTGTAATGAAACATGATGTTATAACTAGTCCCTCTGTAATGAAACATGGTGTTATAACTAGTCCCTCTGTAGTGAAACATGGTGTTATAACTAGTCCCTCTGTAGTGAAACATGATGTTATAACTAGTCCCTCTGTAATGAAACATGATGTTATAACTAGTCCCTCTGTGGTGAAACATGATGTTATAACTAGTCCCTCTGTAATGAAACATGATGTTATAACTAGTCCCTCTGTAATGAAACATGATGTTATAACTAGTCCCTCTGTAATGAAACATGATGTTATAACTAGTCCCTCTGTAATGAAACATGATGTATAACTAGTCCCTCTGTAGTGAAACATGGTTTTATAACTAGTCCCTCTGCAGTGAAACATGGTTTTATAACTAGTCCCTCTATAGTGAAACATGATGTTATAACTAGTCACTCTGTAGTGAAACATGATGTTTTAACTAGTCCCTCTGTAGTGAAACATGGTTTTATAACTAGTCCCTCTGCAGTTAAACATGGTTTTATAACTAGTCCCTCTGCAGTGAAACATGGTTTTATAACTAGTCCCTCTCTATTGAAACATGATGTTATAACTAGTCCCTCTGCAGTGAAACATGGTTTTATAACTAGTCCCTCTGTAGTAAAACATGATGTTATAACTAGTCCCTCTGTAGAGAAACATGATGTTATAACTAGTCCCTCTGTAGTGAAACATGATGTTATAACTAGTCCCTCTGTAGTGAAACATGATGATATAACTAGTCCCTCTGCAGTGAAACATGATGTTATAACTAGTCCCTCTGCAGTGAAACATGATGATATAACTAGTCCCTCTGTAGTGCTACATGGTGTTATAACTAGTCCCTCTGTAATGAAACATGATGTATAACTAGTCCCTCTGTAGTGATACATGATGTTATAACTAGTCCCTCTGTAATGAAACATGATGTATAACTAGTCCCTCTGTAGTGATACATGATGTTATAACTAGTCCCTCTGTAATGAAACATGATGTTATAACTAGTCACTCTGTAGTGAATCATTAAGTTATAACTAGTCCCTCTGTAATGAAACATGATGTTTTAACTAGTCCCTCTGTAATGAAACATGGTGTTATAACTAGTCCCTCTGTAATGAAACATTATGTTATAACTAGTCCCTCTGTAATGAAACATGATGATATAACTAGTCCCTCTGTAATGAAACATGATGTTATAACTAGTCCCTCTGTAATGAAACATGATGTTATAACTAGTCCCTCTGTAATGAAACATGGTGTTATAACTAGTCCCTCTGTAGTGAAACATGGTGTTATAACTAGTCCCTCTGTAGTGAAACATGATGTTATAACTAGTCCCTCTGTAATGAAACATGATGTTATAACTAGTCCCTCTGTGGTGAAACATGATGTTATAACTAGTCCCTCTATAGTGAAACATGATGTTATAACTAGTCCCTCTGTAATGAAACATGGTGTTATAACTAGTCCCTCTGTAGTGAAACATGGTGTTATAACTAGTCCCTCTGTAGTGAAACATGATGTTATAACTAGTCCCTCTGTAATGAAACATGATGTTATAACTAGTCCCTCTGTGTAATGAAACATGATGTTATAACTAGTCCCTCTGTAATGAAACATGGTGTTATAACTAGTCCCTCTGTAGTGAAACATGGTGTTATAACTAGTCCCTCTGTAGTGAAACATGATGTTATAACTAGTCCCTCTGTAATGAAACATGATGTTATAACTAGTCCCTCTGTGGTGAAACATGATGTTATAACTAGTCCCTCTGTAATGAAACATGATGTTATAACTAGTCCCTCTGTAATGAAACATGATGTTATAACTAGTCCCTCTGTAATGAAACATGATGTTATAACTAGTCCCTCTGTAATGAAACATGATGTATAACTAGTCCCTCTGTAGTGAAACATGGTTTTATAACTAGTCCCTCTGCAGTGAAACATGGTTTTATAACTAGTCCCTCTATAGTGAAACATGATGTTATAACTAGTCACTCTGTAGTGAAACATGATGTTTTAACTAGTCCCTCTGTAGTGAAACATGGTTTTATAACTAGTCCCTCTGCAGTTAAACATGGTTTTATAACTAGTCCCTCTGCAGTGAAACATGGTTTTATAACTAGTCCCTCTCTATTGAAACATGATGTTATAACTAGTCCCTCTGCAGTGAAACATGGTTTTATAACTAGTCCCTCTGTAGTAAAACATGATGTTATAACTAGACCCTCTGTAGAGAAACATGATGTTATAACTAGTCCCTCTGTAGTGAAACATGATGTTATAACTAGTCCCTCTGTAGTGAAACATGATGATATAACTAGTCCCTCTGCAGTGAAACATGATGTTATAACTAGTCCCTCTGCAGTGAAACATGATGATATAACTAGTCCCTCTGTAGTGCTACATGGTGTTATAACTAGTCCCTCTGTAATGAAACATGGTGTTATAACTAGTCCCTCTGTAGTGAAACATGATGTTATAACTAGTCCCTCTGTAGTGAAACATGATGTTATAACTAGTCCCTCTGTAGTGAAACATGGTGTTATAACTAGTCCCTATGTAGTGAAACATGGTGTTATAACTAGTCCCTCTGTAGTGAAACATGGTGTTATAACTAGTCCCTCTGTAATGAAACATGGTGTTATAACTAGTCCCTCTGTAGTGAAACATGGTGTTATAACTAGTCCCTCTGTAGTGAAACATGATGTTATAACTAGTCCCTCTGTAGTGAAACATGATGTTATAACTAGTCCCTCTGTAGTGAAACATGGTTTTATAACTAGTCCCTCTGTAATGAAACATGATGTTATAACTAGTCCCTCTGTAGTGAAACATGATGTTTTAACTAGTCCCTCTGTAGTGAAACATGGTTTTATAACTAGTCCCTCTGCAGTTAAACATGGTTTTATAACTAGTCCCTCTGCAGTGAAACATGGTTTTGTAACTAGTCCCTCTCTTTTGAAACATGATGTTATAACTAGTCCCTCTGTACTGAAACATGATGTTATAACTAGTCCCTCTGTAGAGAAACATGATGTTATAACTAGTCCCTCTGTAGTGAAACATGTTGTTATAACTAGTCCCTCTGTAGTGAAACATGATGTTATAACTAGTCCCTCTGTAGTGAAACATGGTGTTATAACTAGTCCCTCTGTAGTGAAACATGATGTTTTAACTAGTCCCTCTGTAGTGAAACATGGTTTTATAACTAGTCCCTCTGCAGTTAAACATGGTTTTATAACTAGTCCCTCTGCAGTGAAACATGGTTTTGTAACTAGTCCCTCTCTTTTGAAACATGATGTTATAACTAGTCCCTCTGTACTGAAACATGATGTTATAACTAGTCCCTCTGTAGTGAAACATGATGTTATAACTAGTCACTCTGTAGTGAAACATGATGTTTTAACTAGTCCCTCTGTAGTGAAACATGGTTTTATAACTAGTCCCTCTGCAGTTAAACATGGTTTTATAACTAGTCCCTCTGCAGTGAAACATGGTTTTATAACTAGTCCCTCTCTATTGAAACATGATGTTATAACTAGTCCCTCTGCAGTGAAACATGGTTTTATAACTAGTCCCTCTGTAGTAAAACATGATGTTATAACTAGTCCCTCTGTAGAGAAACATGATGTTATAACTAGTCCCTCTGTAGTGAAACATGATGTTATAACTAGTCCCTCTGTAGTGAAACATGATGATATAACTAGTCCCTCTGCAGTGAAACATGATGTTATAACTAGTCCCTCTGCAGTGAAACATGATGATATAACTAGTCCCTCTGTAGTGCTACATGGTGTTATAACTAGTCCCTCTGTAATGAAACATGGTGTTATAACTAGTCCCTCTGTAGTGAAACATGATGTTATAACTAGTCCCTCTGTAGTGAAACATGATGTTATAACTAGTCCCTCTGTAGTGAAACATGGTGTTATAACTAGTCCCTATGTAGTGAAACATGGTGTTATAACTAGTCCCTCTGTAGTGAAACATGGTGTTATAACTAGTCCCTCTGTAATGAAACATGGTGTTATAACTAGTCCCTCTGTAGTGAAACATGGTGTTATAACTAGTCCCTCTGTAGTGAAACATGATGTTATAACTAGTCCCTCTGTAGTGAAACATGATGTTATAACTAGTCCCTCTGTAGTGAAACATGGTTTTATAACTAGTCCCTCTGTAATGAAACATGATGTTATAACTAGTCCCTCTGTAGTGAAACATGATGTTTTAACTAGTCCCTCTGTAGTGAAACATGGTTTTATAACTAGTCCCTCTGCAGTTAAACATGGTTTTATAACTAGTCCCTCTGCAGTGAAACATGGTTTTGTAACTAGTCCCTCTCTTTTGAAACATGATGTTATAACTAGTCCCTCTGTACTGAAACATGATGTTATAACTAGTCCCTCTGTACTGAAACATGATGTTATAACTAGTCCCTCTGTAGTGAAACATGTTGTTATAACTAGTCCCTCTGTGGTGAAACATGATGATATAACTAGTCCCTCTGTAGTGAAACATGATGTTATAACTAGTCCCTCTGTAATGAAACATGGTGTTATAACTAGTCCCTCTGTAGTGAAACATGGTGTTATAACTAGTCCCTCTGTTGTGAAACATGATGTTATAACTAGTCCCTCTGTAATGAAACATGATGTTATAACTAGTCCCTCTGTGTAATGAAACATGATGTTATAACTAGTCCCTCTGTAATGAAACATGGTGTTATAACTAGTCCCTCTGTAGTGAAACATGGTGTTATAACTAGTCCCTCTGTAGTGAAACATGATGTTATAACTAGTCCCTCTGTAGTGAAACATGGTGTTATAACTAGTCCCTCTGTAGTGAAACATGATGTTATAACTAGTCCCTCTGTAATGAAACATGATGTTATAACTAGTCCCTCTGTGTAATGAAACATGATGTTATAACTAGTCCCTCTGTAATGAAACATGGTGTTATAACTAGTCCCTCTGTAGTGAAACATGGTGTTATAACTAGTCCCTCTGTAGTGAAACATGATGTTATAACTAGTCCCTCTGTAATGAAACATGATGTTATAACTAGTCCCTCTGTGGTGAAACATGATGTTATAACTAGTCCCTCTGTAATGAAACATGATGTTATAACTAGTCCCTCTGTAATGAAACATGATGTTATAACTAGTCCCTCTGTAATGAAACATGATGTTATAACTAGTCCCTCTGTAATGAAACATGATGTATAACTAGTCCCTCTGTAGTGAAACATGGTTTTATAACTAGTCCCTCTGCAGTGAAACATGGTTTTATAACTAGTCCCTCTATAGTGAAACATGATGTTATAACTAGTCACTCTGTAGTGAAACATGATGTTTTAACTAGTCCCTCTGTAGTGAAACATGGTTTTATAACTAGTCCCTCTGCAGTTAAACATGGTTTTATAACTAGTCCCTCTGCAGTGAAACATGGTTTTATAACTAGTCCCTCTCTATTGAAACATGATGTTATAACTAGTCCCTCTGCAGTGAAACATGGTTTTATAACTAGTCCCTCTGTAGTAAAACATGATGTTATAACTAGTCCCTCTGTAGAGAAACATGATGTTATAACTAGTCCCTCTGTAGTGAAACATGATGTTATAACTAGTCCCTCTGTAGTGAAACATGATGATATAACTAGTCCCTCTGCAGTGAAACATGATGTTATAACTAGTCCCTCTGCAGTGAAACATGATGATATAACTAGTCCCTCTGTAGTGCTACATGGTGTTATAACTAGTCCCTCTGTAATGAAACATGATGTATAACTAGTCCCTCTGTAGTGATACATGATGTTATAACTAGTCCCTCTGTAATGAAACATGATGTATAACTAGTCCCTCTGTAGTGATACATGATGTTATAACTAGTCCCTCTGTAATGAAACATGATGTTATAACTAGTCACTCTGTAGTGAATCATTAAGTTATAACTAGTCCCTCTGTAATGAAACATGATGTTTTAACTAGTCCCTCTGTAATGAAACATGGTGTTATAACTAGTCCCTCTGTAATGAAACATTATGTTATAACTAGTCCCTCTGTAATGAAACATGATGATATAACTAGTCCCTCTGTAATGAAACATGATGTTATAACTAGTCCCTCTGTAATGAAACATGATGTTATAACTAGTCCCTCTGTAATGAAACATGGTGTTATAACTAGTCCCTCTGTAGTGAAACATGGTGTTATAACTAGTCCCTCTGTAGTGAAACATGATGTTATAACTAGTCCCTCTGTAATGAAACATGATGTTATAACTAGTCCCTCTGTGGTGAAACATGATGTTATAACTAGTCCCTCTATAGTGAAACATGATGTTATAACTAGTCCCTCTGTAATGAAACATGGTGTTATAACTAGTCCCTCTGTAGTGAAACATGGTGTTATAACTAGTCCCTCTGTAGTGAAACATGATGTTATAACTAGTCCCTCTGTAATGAAACATGATGTTATAACTAGTCCCTCTGTGTAATGAAACATGATGTTATAACTAGTCCCTCTGTAATGAAACATGGTGTTATAACTAGTCCCTCTGTAGTGAAACATGGTGTTATAACTAGTCCCTCTGTAGTGAAACATGATGTTATAACTAGTCCCTCTGTAATGAAACATGATGTTATAACTAGTCCCTCTGTGGTGAAACATGATGTTATAACTAGTCCCTCTGTAATGAAACATGATGTTATAACTAGTCCCTCTGTAATGAAACATGATGTTATAACTAGTCCCTCTGTAATGAAACATGATGTTATAACTAATCCCTCTGTAATGAAACATGATGTATAACTAGTCCCTCTGTAGTGAAACATGGTTTTATAACTAGTCCCTCTGCAGTGAAACATGGTTTTATAACTAGTCCCTCTATAGTGAAACATGATGTTATAACTAGTCACTCTGTAGTGAAACATGATGTTTTAACTAGTCCCTCTGTAGTGAAACATGGTTTTATAACTAGTCCCTCTGCAGTTAAACATGGTTTTATAACTAGTCCCTCTGCAGTGAAACATGGTTTTATAACTAGTCCCTCTCTATTGAAACATGATGTTATAACTAGTCCCTCTGCAGTGAAACATGGTTTTATAACTAGTCCCTCTGTAGTAAAACATGATGTTATAACTAGTCCCTCTGTAGAGAAACATGATGTTATAACTAGTCCCTCTGTAGTGAAACATGATGTTATAACTAGTCCCTCTGTAGTGAAACATGATGATATAACTAGTCCCTCTGCAGTGAAACATGATGTTATAACTAGTCCCTCTGCAGTGAAACATGATGATATAACTAGTCCCTCTGTAGTGCTACATGGTGTTATAACTAGTCCCTCTGTAATGAAACATGGTGTTATAACTAGTCCCTCTGTAGTGAAACATGATGTTATAACTAGTCCCTCTGTAGTGAAACATGATGTTATAACTAGTCCCTCTGTAGTGAAACATGGTGTTATAACTAGTCCCTATGTAGTGAAACATGGTGTTATAACTAGTCCCTCTGTAGTGAAACATGGTGTTATAACTAGTCCCTCTGTAATGAAACATGGTGTTATAACTAGTCCCTCTGTAGTGAAACATGGTGTTATAACTAGTCCCTCTGTAGTGAAACATGATGTTATAACTAGTCCCTCTGTAGTGAAACATGATGTTATAACTAGTCCCTCTGTAGTGAAACATGGTTTTATAACTAGTCCCTCTGTAATGAAACATGATGTTATAACTAGTCCCTCTGTAGTGAAACATGATGTTTTAACTAGTCCCTCTGTAGTGAAACATGGTTTTATAACTAGTCCCTCTGCAGTTAAACATGGTTTTATAACTAGTCCCTCTGCAGTGAAACATGGTTTTGTAACTAGTCCCTCTCTTTTGAAACATGATGTTATAACTAGTCCCTCTGTACTGAAACATGATGTTATAACTAGTCCCTCTGTAGAGAAACATGATGTTATAACTAGTCCCTCTGTAGTGAAACATGTTGTTATAACTAGTCCCTCTGTAGTGAAACATGATGTTATAACTAGTCCCTCTGTAGTGAAACATGGTGTTATAACTAGTCCCTCTGTAGTGAAACATGATGTTTTAACTAGTCCCTCTGTAGTGAAACATGGTTTTATAACTAGTCCCTCTGCAGTTAAACATGGTTTTATAACTAGTCCCTCTGCAGTGAAACATGGTTTTGTAACTAGTCCCTCTCTTTTGAAACATGATGTTATAACTAGTCCCTCTGTACTGAAACATGATGTTATAACTAGTCCCTCTGTAGTGAAACATGATGTTATAACTAGTCACTCTGTAGTGAAACATGATGTTTTAACTAGTCCCTCTGTAGTGAAACATGGTTTTATAACTAGTCCCTCTGCAGTTAAACATGGTTTTATAACTAGTCCCTCTGCAGTGAAACATGGTTTTATAACTAGTCCCTCTCTATTGAAACATGATGTTATAACTAGTCCCTCTGCAGTGAAACATGGTTTTATAACTAGTCCCTCTGTAGTAAAACATGATGTTATAACTAGTCCCTCTGTAGAGAAACATGATGTTATAACTAGTCCCTCTGTAGTGAAACATGATGTTATAACTAGTCCCTCTGTAGTGAAACATGATGATATAACTAGTCCCTCTGCAGTGAAACATGATGTTATAACTAGTCCCTCTGCAGTGAAACATGATGATATAACTAGTCCCTCTGTAGTGCTACATGGTGTTATAACTAGTCCCTCTGTAATGAAACATGGTGTTATAACTAGTCCCTCTGTAGTGAAACATGATGTTATAACTAGTCCCTCTGTAGTGAAACATGATGTTATAACTAGTCCCTCTGTAGTGAAACATGGTGTTATAACTAGTCCCTATGTAGTGAAACATGGTGTTATAACTAGTCCCTCTGTAGTGAAACATGGTGTTATAACTAGTCCCTCTGTAATGAAACATGGTTTTATAACTAGTCCCTCTGTAGTGAAACATGGTGTTATAACTAGTCCCTCTGTAGTGAAACATGATGTTATAACTAGTCCCTCTGTAGTGAAACATGATGTTATAACTAGTCCCTCTGTAGTGAAACATGGTTTTATAACTAGTCCCTCTGTAATGAAACATGATGTTATAACTAGTCCCTCTGTAGTGAAACATGATGTTTTAACTAGTCCCTCTGTAGTGAAACATGGTTTTATAACTAGTCCCTCTGCAGTTAAACATGGTTTTATAACTAGTCCCTCTGCAGTGAAACATGGTTTTGTAACTAGTCCCTCTCTTTTGAAACATGATGTTATAACTAGTCCCTCTGTACTGAAACATGATGTTATAACTAGTCCCTCTGTACTGAAACATGATGTTATAACTAGTCCCTCTGTAGTGAAACATGTTGTTATAACTAGTCCCTCTGTGGTGAAACATGATGATATAACTAGTCCCTCTGTAGTGAAACATGATGTTATAACTATTCCCTCTGTAATGAAACATGATGATATAACTAGTCCCTCTGTAGTGCTACATGGTGTTATAACTAGTCCCTCTGTAATGAAACATGGTGTTATAACTAGTCCCTCTGTAGTGAAACATGGTGTTATAACTAGTCCCTCTGTAGTGAAACATGATGTTATAACTAGTCCCTCTAATGAAACATGATGTTATAACTAGTCCCTCTGTAGTGATACATGATGATATAACTAGTCCCTCTGTAATGAAACATGATGTTATAACTTGTCCCTCTGTAGTGAAACATGATGTTATAACTAGTCCCTCTGCAATGAAACATGATGTTATAACTAGTCCCTCTATAGTGAAACATGATGTTATAACTATTCCCTCTGTAGTGCTACATGGTGCTATTACTAGTCCCTCTAATGAAACATGATGTTATAACTAGTCCCTCTGTAATGAAACATGGTGTTATAACTAGTCCCTCTGTAGTGAAACATGATGTTATAACTAGTCCCTCTGCAGTGAAACATGGTTTTATAACTAGTCCCTCTGCAGTGAAACATGGTGTTATAACTAGTCCCTCTGTAGTGAAACATGATGATATAACTAGTCCCTCTGTAGTGAAACATGGTGTTATAACTAGTCTCTCTGTAATGAAACATGATGTTATAACTAGTCCATCTGTAATGAAACATGATGTTATAACTAGTCCCTCTGTAATGAAACATGATGTTATAACTAGTCCCTCTGTAATGAAACAGGATGTTATAACTAGTCCCTCTGTAATGAAACATGATGTTATAACTAGTCCCTCTGTAATGAAAGATAATGTTATAACTAGTCCCTCTGTAGTGAAACATGATGTTATAACTAGTCCCTCTGTAGTGAAACATGATGTTATATCTAGTCCCTCTGTAGTGAAACATGATGTTATAACTAGTCCCTCTGTAATTATGCATGATGTTATAACTAGTCCCTCTGTAGTGAGTCAGTGGTTCATTGGTTTTGTGAGTCAGTGGTTCATTGGTTTTGTGAGTCAGTGGTTCATTGGTTTTTGTGAGTCAGGGGTTCATTGGTTTTGTGAGTCAGTGGTTCATTGGTTTTGTGAGTCAGTGGTTCATTGGTTTTGTGAGTCAGTGGTTCATTGGTTTTTGTGAGTCAGTGGTTCATTGGTTTTGTGAGTCAGTGGTTCATTGGTTTTTGTGAGTCAGTGGTGAAACATGGTTTTATAACTAGTCCCTCTGCAGTGAAACATGGTTTTATAACTAGTCCCTCTCTAGTGAAACATGATGTTATAACTAGTCCCTCTGTAGTGAAACATGATGTTATAACTAGTCCCTCTGTAGTGAAACATGGTTTTATAACTAGTCCCTCTGTAGTAAAACATGATGTTATAACTAGTCCCTCTGTAGTGAAACATGATGTTATAACTAGTCCTTCTGTAGTGAAACATGATGTTATAACTAGTCCCTCTGTAGTGAAACATGATGTTATAACTAGTCCCTCTGTAGTGAAACATGGTGTTATAACTAGTCCCTCTGTAGTGAAACATGATGTAATAACTAGTCACTCTGTAGTGAAACATGATGTTATAACTAGTCCCTCTGTAATGAAACATGATGTTATAACTAGTCCCTCTGTAGTGAAACATGATGTTATAACTAGTCCCTCTGTAGTGAAACATGATGTTATAACTAGTCCCTCTGTAGTGAAACATGATGTTATAACTAGTCCCTCTGTGGTGAAACATGATGTTATAACTAGTCCCTCTGTAATGAAACATGATGTTATAACTAGTCCCTGAAACATGATGTTATAACTAGTCCCTCTGTAGGGAAACATGATGTTATAACTAGTCCCTCTGTAGTGAAACATGATGTTATAACTAGTCCCTCTGTAGTGAAACATGATGTTATAACTAGTCCCTCTGTAATGAAACATGATGTTATAACTAGTCCCTCTGTAGTGAAACATGATGTTATAACTAGTCCCTCTGTAATGAAACATGATGTTATAACTAGTCCCTCTGTAGTGAAACATGATGTTATAACTAGTCCCTCTGTAATGAAACATGATGTTATAACTAGTCCCTCTGTAATGAAACATGATGTTATAACTAGTCCCTCTGTAATTAAGCATGATGTTATAACTAGTCCCTCTGTAATGAAACATGATGTTATGACTAGTCCCTCTGTAATGAAACATGATGTTATAACTAGTCCCTCTGTAATTAAGCATGATGTTATAACTAGTCCCTCTGTAGTGAAACATGATGTTATAACTAGTCCCTCTGTAGTGAAACATGATGTTATAACTAGTCCCTCTGTAGTGAAACATGATGTTATAACTAGTCCCTCTGTGGTGAAACATGATGTTATAACTAGTCCCTCTGTAATGAAACATGATGTTATAACTAGTCCCTGAAACATGATGTTATAACTAGTCCCTCTGTAGGGAAACATGATGTTATAACTAGTCCCTCTGTAGTGAAACATGATGTTATAACTAGTCCCTCTGTAGTGAAACATGATGTTATAACTAGTCCCTCTGTAATGAAACATGATGTTATAACTAGTCCCTCTGCAGTTAAACATGGTTTTATAACTAGTCCCTCTGCAGTGAAACATGGTTTTGTAACTAGTCCCTCTCTTTTGAAACATGATGTTATAACTAGTCCCTCTGTACTGAAACATGATGTTATAACTAGTCCCTCTGTACTGAAACATGATGTTATAACTAGTCCCTCTGTAGTGAAACATGTTGTTATAACTAGTCCCTCTGTGGTGAAACATGATGATATAACTAGTCCCTCTGTAGTGAAACATGATGTTATAACTATTCCCTCTGTAATGAAACATGATGATATAACTAGTCCCTCTGTAGTGCTACATGGTGTTATAACTAGTCCCTCTGTAATGAAACATGGTGTTATAACTAGTCCCTCTGTAGTGAAACATGGTGTTATAACTAGTCCCTCTGTAGTGAAACATGATGTTATAACTAGTCCCTCTAATGAAACATGATGTTATAACTAGTCCCTCTGTAGTGATACATGATGATATAACTAGTCCCTCTGTAATGAAACATGATGTTATAACTTGTCCCTCTGTAGTGAAACATGATGTTATAACTAGTCCCTCTGCAATGAAACATGATGTTATAACTAGTCCCTCTATAGTGAAACATGATGTTATAACTATTCCCTCTGTAGTGCTACATGGTGCTATTACTAGTCCCTCTAATGAAACATGATGTTATAACTAGTCCCTCTGTAATGAAACATGGTGTTATAACTAGTCCCTCTGTAGTGAAACATGATGTTATAACTAGTCCCTCTGCAGTGAAACATGGTTTTATAACTAGTCCCTCTGCAGTGAAACATGGTGTTATAACTAGTCCCTCTGTAGTGAAACATGATGATATAACTAGTCCCTCTGTAGTGAAACATGGTGTTATAACTAGTCTCTCTGTAATGAAACATGATGTTATAACTAGTCCATCTGTAATGAAACATGATGTTATAACTAGTCCCTCTGTAATGAAACATGATGTTATAACTAGTCCCTCTGTAATGAAACAGGATGTTATAACTAGTCCCTCTGTAATGAAACATGATGTTATAACTAGTCCCTCTGTAATGAAAGATAATGTTATAACTAGTCCCTCTGTAGTGAAACATGATGTTATAACTAGTCCCTCTGTAGTGAAACATGATGTTATATCTAGTCCCTCTGTAGTGAAACATGATGTTATAACTAGTCCCTCTGTAATTATGCATGATGTTATAACTAGTCCCTCTGTAGTGAGTCAGTGGTTCATTGGTTTTGTGAGTCAGTGGTTCATTGGTTTTGTGAGTCAGTGGTTCATTGGTTTTTGTGAGTCAGGGGTTCATTGGTTTTGTGAGTCAGTGGTTCATTGGTTTTGTGAGTCAGTGGTTCATTGGTTTTGTGAGTCAGTGGTTCATTGGTTTTTGTGAGTCAGTGGTTCATTGGTTTTGTGAGTCAGTGGTTCATTGGTTTTTGTGAGTCAGTGGTGAAACATGGTTTTATAACTAGTCCCTCTGCAGTGAAACATGGTTTTATAACTAGTCCCTCTCTAGTGAAACATGATGTTATAACTAGTCCCTCTGTAGTGAAACATGATGTTATAACTAGTCCCTCTGTAGTGAAACATGGTTTTATAACTAGTCCCTCTGTAGTAAAACATGATGTTATAACTAGTCCCTCTGTAGTGAAACATGATGTTATAACTAGTCCTTCTGTAGTGAAACATGATGTTATAACTAGTCCCTCTGTAGTGAAACATGATGTTATAACTAGTCCCTCTGTAGTGAAACATGGTGTTATAACTAGTCCCTCTGTAGTGAAACATGATGTAATAACTAGTCACTCTGTAGTGAAACATGATGTTATAACTAGTCCCTCTGTAATGAAACATGATGTTATAACTAGTCCCTCTGTAGTGAAACATGATGTTATAACTAGTCCCTCTGTAGTGAAACATGATGTTATAACTAGTCCCTCTGTAGTGAAACATGATGTTATAACTAGTCCCTCTGTGGTGAAACATGATGTTATAACTAGTCCCTCTGTAATGAAACATGATGTTATAACTAGTCCCTGAAACATGATGTTATAACTAGTCCCTCTGTAGGGAAACATGATGTTATAACTAGTCCCTCTGTAGTGAAACATGATGTTATAACTAGTCCCTCTGTAGTGAAACATGATGTTATAACTAGTCCCTCTGTAATGAAACATGATGTTATAACTAGTCCCTCTGTAGTGAAACATGATGTTATAACTAGTCCCTCTGTAATGAAACATGATGTTATAACTAGTCCCTCTGTAGTGAAACATGATGTTATAACTAGTCCCTCTGTAATGAAACATGATGTTATAACTAGTCCCTCTGTAATGAAACATGATGTTATAACTAGTCCCTCTGTAATTAAGCATGATGTTATAACTAGTCCCTCTGTAATGAAACATGATGTTATGACTAGTCCCTCTGTAATGAAACATGATGTTATAACTAGTCCCTCTGTAATTAAGCATGATGTTATAACTAGTCCCTCTGTAATGAAACATGATGTTATAACTAGTCCCTCTGTAGTGAAACATGATGTTATAACTAGTCCCTCTGTAGTAAAACATGATGTTATAACTAGTCCCTCTGTAATGAAACATGATGTTATAACTAGTCCCTCTGTGTAATGAAACGTGATGTTATAACTAGTCCCTCTGTAGTGAAACATGATGTTATAACTAGTCCCTCTGTAATGAAACATGATGTTATAACTAGTCCCTCTGTGTATTGAAACATGATGTTATAACTAGTCCCTCTGTAATGAAACATGTTGTATAACTAGTCCCTCTGTAATGAAACATGATGTATAACTAGTCCCTCTGTAGTGAAACATGAAGTTATAACTCGTCCCTCTGTAATGAAACATGGTGTTATAACTAGTCCCTCTGTAGTGAAACATGATGTTATAACTAGTCCCTCTGTAGTGAAACAAGGTGTTATAACTAGTCCCTCTGTAGTGAAACATGATGTTATAACTAGTCCCTCTGTAATGAAACATGATGTATAACTAGTCCCTCTGTAATTAAACAAGGTGTTATAACTAGTCCCTCTGTAGTGAAACATGATGTTATAACTAGTCCCTCTGTGGTGAAACATGATGTTATAACTAGTCCCTCTGTAATGAAACATGATGTTATAACTAGTCCCTCTGTAGTGAAACATGGTGTTATAACTTGTCCCTCTGTAATGAAACATGATGTTATAACTAGTCCCTCTGTAGTGATGCATGATGTTATAACTAGTCCCTCTGTAATGAAACATGATGTTATAACTAGTCACTCTAATGAAACATGATGTTATAACTAGTAACTCTGTAATGAAACATGATGTTATAACTATTCCCTCTGTAATGAAACATGATGCTATAACTAGTCCCTCTGTAATGAAACATGATGTTATAACTAGTCCCTCTGTAATGAAACATGATGTTATAACTAGTCCCTCTGTAGTGAAACATGATGTTATAACTAGTCCATCTGTAATGAAACATGGTGTTATAAGTAGTCCCTCTGTAGTGAAACATGATGTTATAACTAGTCCCTCTGTAATGAAACATGATGTTATAACTAGTCCCTCTGTAGTGAAACATGATGTTATAACTAGTCACTCTGTAGTGAATCACGATGTTATAACTAGTCACTCTGTAGTGAAACACGATGTTATAACTAGTCCCTCTATAGTGAAACACGATGTTATAACTAATCACTCTGTAGTGAATCATTAAGTTATAACTAGTCCCTCTGTAGTGAAACGTGGTGTTATAACTAGTCCCTCTGTTGTGAAACATGATGTTATAACTAGTCCCTCTGTAATGAAACGTGGTGTTATAACTAGTCCCTCTGTTGTGAAACATGATGTTATAACTAGTCCCTCTGTAGTGAAACATGGTGTTATAACTAGTCCCTCTGTAGTGAAACATGATGTTATAACTAGTCCCTCTGTAATGAAACATGATGTTATAACTAGTCCCTCTGTAGTGAAACATGATGTATAACTAGTCCCTCTGTAATGAAACATGGTGTTATAACTAGTCACTCTATAGTGAATCATTACGTTATAACTAGTCCCTCTGTAATGAAACATGATGTTATAACTAGTCACTCTGTAGTGAATCATTAAGTTATAACTAGTCCCTCTGTAATGAAACATGATGTTATAACTAGTCACTCTGTAGTGAATCATTAAGTTATAACTAGTCCCTCTGTAATGAAACATGATGATATAACTAGTCCCTTTGTTGTGAAACATGGTGTTATAACTAGTCCCTCTGTAGTGAAACATGATATTATAACTAGTCCCTCTGTAGTGAAACATGATGTTATAACTAGTCCCTCTGTAGAGAAACATGATGTTATAACTAGTCCCTCTGTAGTGATACATGATGTTATAACTAGTCCCTCTGTAATGAAACATGATGTTATAACTAGTCCCTCTGTAGTGAAACATGATGTATAACTAGTCCCTCTGTAGTGAAACATGATGTATAACTAGTCACTCTAATGAAACATGATGTTATAACTAGTCCCTCTGTAATGAAACATGATGTATAACTAGTCCCTCTGTAATGAAACATGATGTTATAACTAGTCCCTCTGTAGTGTAACATGATGTTATAACTAGTCCCTCTGTAGTGAAACATGATGTTATAACTATTCCCTCTGTAATGAAACATGATGTTATAACTAGTCCCTCTGTAATGAAACATGATGTTATAACTAGTCCCTCTGTAATGAAACAAGGTGTTATAACTAGTCCCTCTTTGGTGAAACATGATGTTATAACTAGTCCCTCTGTAGTGAAACATGATGTTATAACTAGTCCCTCTAATGAAACATGATGTTATAACTAGTCCCTCTGTAGTGATACATGATGTTATAACTAGTCCCTCTGCAGTGAAACATGGTGTTATAACTAGTCCCTCTGTAGTGAAACATGATGATATAACTAGTCCCTCTGTAATTAAGCATGATGTTATAACTAGTCCCTCTGTAGTGAGTCAGTGGTTCATTGGTTTTGTGAGTCAGTGGTTCATTGGTTTTTGTGAGTCAGTGGTTCATTGGTTTTGTGAGTCAGTGGTTCATTGGTTTTGTGAGTCAGTGGTTCATTGGTTTTGTGAGTCAGTGGTTCATTGGTTTTTGTGAGTCAGTGGTTCATTGGTATTGTAAGTCAGTGGTTCATTGGTTTTTGTGAGTCAGTGGTGAAACATGGTTTTATAACTAGTCCCTCTGCAGTGAAACATGGTTTTATAACTAGTCCCTCTCTAGTGAAACATGATGTTATAACTAGTCCCTCTGTAGTGAAACATGATGTTATAACTAGTCCCTCTGTAGTGAAACATGGTTTTATAACTAGTCCCTCTGTAGGGAAACATGATGTTATAACTAGTCCCTCTGTAATGAAACATGATGTTATAACTAGTCCCTCTGTAGGGAAACATGATGTTATAACTAGTCCCTCTGTAATGAAACATGATGTTATAATTAGTCCCTCTGTAGTGAAACATGATGTTATAACTAGTCCCTCTGTAATTAAGCATGATGTTATAACTAGTCCCTCTGTAATGAAACATGACGTATAACTAGTCCCTCTGTAATGAAACATGATGTTATAACTAGTCCCTCTGTAATTAAGCATGATGTTATAACTAGTCCCTCTGTAATGAAACATGATGTTATAACTATTCCCTCTGTAATGAAACATGATGTTATAACTAGTCCCTCTGTAATGAAGCATGATGTTATAACTAGTCCCTCTGTAGTGAAACATGATGTTATTACTAGTCCCTCTGTAGTGAAACATGATGTTATAACTAGTCCCTCTGTAGTAAAACATGATGTTATAACTAGTCCCTCTGTAATGAAACATGATGTTATAACTAGTCCCTCTGTGTAATGAAACGTGATGTTATAACTAGTCCCTCTGTAGTGAAACATGATGTTATAACTAGTCCCTCTGTAATGAAACATGATGTTATAACTAGTCCCTCTGTGTAATGAAACATGATGTTATAACTAGTCCCTCTGTAGTGAAACATGATGTTATAACTAGTCCCTCTGTAAAAAAACATGATGTTATAACTAGTCCCTCTGTAGTGAAACATGATTATATAACTAGTCACTCTAATGAAACATGATGTTATAACTAGTCCCTCTGTAGTGAAACATGATGTTATAACTAGTCCCTCTGTAGTGAAACATGATGATATAACTAGTCCCTCTGTAATGAAACATGATGTTATAACTAGTCCCTCTGTAATGAAACATGATGTATAACTAGTCCCTCTGTAGTGATACATGATGTATAACTAGTCCCTCTGTAATGAAACATGATGATATAACTAGTCCCTCTGTAATGAAACATGATGTTATAACTAGTCCCTCTGTAATGAAACATGATGTTATAACTAGTCCCTCTGTAATGAAACATGATGATATAACTAGTCCCTCTGTAATGAAACATGATGTTATAACTAGTCCCTCTGTAATGAAACATGATGATATAACTAGTCCCTCTGTAATGAAACATGATGTTATAACTAGTCCCTCTGTAATGAAACATGATGTTATAACTAGTCCCTCTGTAATGAAACATGATGATATAACTAGTCCCTCTGTAATGAAACATGATGTTATAACTAGTCCCTCTGTAGTGATACATGATGTTATAACTAGTCCCTCTGTAGTGAAACATGATGTTATAACTAGTCCCTCTGTAATGAAACATGATGTTATAACTAGTCCCTCTGTAGTGAAACATGATGTATAACTAGTCCCTCTGTAGTGAAACATGATGTTATAACTAGTCACTATAATGAAACATGATGTTATAACTATTCCCTCTGTAATGAAACATGATGATATAACTAGTCCCTCTGCAGTGAAACATGATGTTATAACTAGTCCCTCT
Organism: Salvelinus fontinalis; assembly: GCF_029448725.1. Classification (NCBI taxonomy): domain Eukaryota; kingdom Metazoa; phylum Chordata; class Actinopteri; order Salmoniformes; family Salmonidae; genus Salvelinus; species Salvelinus fontinalis. Next base: position 10,384,615 of record NC_074679.1, on the reverse strand, counting down.
GTAATGAAACATGATGATATAACTAGTCCCCCTGCAGTGAAACATGATGTTATAACTAGTCCCTCTGTAGTGAAACATGATGTTATAACTAGTCCCTCTGTAGTGAAACAAGGTGTTATAACTAGTCCCTCTGTAGTGAAACATGATGTTATAACTAGTCCCTCTGTAATGAAACATGACGTATAACTAGTCCCTCTGTAATGAAACAAGGTGTTATAACTAGTCCCTCTGTAGTGAAACATGATGTTATAACTAGTCCCTCTGTGGTGAAACATGATGTTATAACTAGTCCCTCTGTAATGAAACATGATGTTATAACTAGTCCCTCTGTAGTGAAACATGGTGTTATAACTTGTCCCTCTGTAATGAAACATGATGTTATAACTAGTCCCTCTGTAGTGATGCATGATGTTATAACTAGTCCCTCTGTAATGAAACATGATGTTATAACTAGTCACTCTAATGAAACATGATGTTATAACTAGTCCCTCTGTAATGAAACATGTTGTATAACTAGTCCCTCTGTAATGAAACATGACGTATAACTAGTCCCTCTGTAGTGAAACATGATGTTATAACTAGTCCCTCTGTAATGAAACATGGTGTTATAACTAGTCCCTCTGTAATGAAACATGGTGTTATAACTAGTCCCTCTGTAATGAAACATGATGTATAACTAGTCCCTCTGTAGTGAAACATGATGTTATAACTAGTCACTCTAATGAAACATGATGTTATAACTAGTCCCTCTGTAATTAAACATGATGTTATAACTAGTCCCTCTGTAGTGAAACATGATGTTATAACTAGTCTCTCTGTAGTGAAACATGATGATATAACTAGTCCCTCTGTAGTGAAACAGGATGTTATAACTAGTCCCTCTGTAATGAAACATGATGTTATAACTAGTCCCTCTGTAATGAAACATGGTGTTATAACTAGTCCCTCTGTAGTGAAACATGATGTTATAACTAGTCCCTCTGTAATGAAACATGATGTTATAACTAGTCCCTCTGTAATGAAACATGATGTTATAACTAGTCCCTCTGTAATGAAACATGGTGTTATAACTAGTCCCTCTGTAGTGAAACATGATGTTATAACTAGTCCCTCTGTAGTGAAACAAGGTGTTATAACTAGTCACTCTAATGAAACATGATGTTATAACTAGTCCCTCTGTAATGAAACATGATGTATAACTAGTCCCTCTGTAGTGAAACATGATGTTATAACTAGTCACTCTAATGAAACATGATGTTATAACTAGTCCCTCTGTAATTAAACATGATGTTATAACTAGTCCCTCTGTAATGAAACATGATGTTATAACTAGTCTCTCTGTAGTGAAACATGGTGTTATAACTAGTCCCTCTGTAATGAAACATGATGTTATAACTAGTCCCTCTGTAATGAAACATGATGTTATAACTAGTCCCTCTGTAATGAAACATGTTGTATAACTAGTCCCTCTGTAATGAAACATGATGTTATAACTAGTCCCTCTGTAGTGAAACATGATGTTATAACTAGTCCCTCTGTAGTGAAACATGATGTTATAACTAGTCCCTCTGTAATGAAACATGGTGTTATAACTAGTCCCTCTGTAATGAAACATGGTGTTATAACTAGTCCCTCTGTAATGAAACATGATGTATAACTAGTCCCTCTGTAGTGAAACATGATGTTATAACTAGTCACTCTAATGAAACATGATGTTATAACTAGTCCCTCTGTAATTAAGCATGATGTTATAACTAGTCACTCTAATGAAACATGATGTTATAACTAGTCCCTCTGTAATTAAACATGATGTTATAACTAGTCCCTCTGTAATGAAACATGATGTTATAACTAGTCTCTCTGTAGTGAAACATGGTGTTATAACTAGTCCCTCTGTAATGAAACATGATGTTATAACTAGTCCCTCTGTAATGAAACATGATGTTATAACTAGTCCCTCTGTAATGAAACATGTTGTATAACTAGTCCCTCTGTAATGAAACATGATGGTATAACTAGTCCCTCTGTAGTGAAACATGATGTTATAACTAGTCCCTCTGTAGTGAAACATGATGTTATAACTAGTCCCTCTGTAATGAAACATGGTGTTATAACTAGTCCCTCTGTAATGAAACATGGTGTTATAACTAGTCCCTCTGTAATGAAACATGATGTATAACTAGTCCCTCTGTAGTGAAACATGATGTTATAACTAGTCACTCTAATGAAACATGATGTTATAACTAGTCCCTCTGTAATTAAACATGATGTTATAACTAGTCCCTCTGTAGTGAAACATGATGTTATAACTAGTCTCTCTGTAGTGAAACATGATGATATAACTAGTCTCTCTGTAGTGAAACATGGTGTTATAACTAGTCCCTCTGTAATGAAACATGATGTTATAACTAGTCCCTCTGTAATTAAACATGATGTTATAACTAGTCCCTCTGTAGTGAAACATGATGTTATAACTAGTCTCTCTGTAGTGAAACATGATGATATAACTAGTCTCTCTGTAGTGAAACATGGTGTTATAACAGTCCCTCTGTAATGAAACATGATGTTATAACTAGTCCCTCTGTAATGAAACATGATGATATAACTAGTCCCTCTGTAATGAAACATGATGTTATAACTAGTCCCTCTGTAATGAAACATGATGTTATAACTAGTCCCTCTGTAATGAAACATGATGTTATAACTAGTCCATCTGTAATGAAACATTATGTTATAACTAGTCCCTCTGTAGTGAAACATGATGTTATAACTAGTCCATCTGTAATGAAACATGGTGTTATAACTAGTCCCTCTGTAGTGAAACATGATGTTATAACTAGTCCCTCTGTAATGAAACATGATGTTATAACTAGTCCCTCTGTAGTGAAACATGATGTTATAACTAGTCACTCTGTAGTGAATCACAATGTTATAACTAGTCACTCTGTAGTGAAACACGATGTTATAACTAGTCCCTCTGTAGTGAAACACGATGTTATAACTAGTCACTCTGTAGTGAATCATTAAGTTATAACTAGTCCCTCTGTAGTGAAACATGATGTTATAACTAGTCCCTCTGTAATGAAACATGATGTTATAACTAGTCCCTCTGTAGTGAAACATGATGTTATAACTAGTCACTATAATGAAACATGATGTTATAACTATTCCCTCTGTAATGAAACATGATGATATAACTAGTCCCTCTGCAGTGAAACATGATGTTATAACTAGTCCCTCTGTAATGAAACATGATGATATAACTAGTCCCCCTGCAGTGAAACATGATGTTATAACTAGTCCCTCTGTAGTGAAACATGATGTTATAACTAGTCCCTCTGTAGTGAAACAAGGTGTTATAACTAGTCCCTCTGTAGTGAAACATGATGTTATAACTAGTCCCTCTGTAATGAAACATGACGTATAACTAGTCCCTCTGTAATGAAACAAGGTGTTATAACTAGTCCCTCTGTAGTGAAACATGATGTTATAACTAGTCCCTCTGTGGTGAAACATGATGTTATAACTAGTCCCTCTGTAATGAAACATGATGTTATAACTAGTCCCTCTGTAGTGAAACATGGTGTTATAACTTGTCCCTCTGTAATGAAACATGATGTTATAACTAGTCCCTCTGTAGTGATGCATGATGTTATAACTAGTCCCTCTGTAATGAAACATGATGTTATAACTAGTCACTCTAATGAAACATGATGTTATAACTAGTCCCTCTGTAATGAAACATGTTGTATAACTAGTCCCTCTGTAATGAAACATGACGTATAACTAGTCCCTCTGTAGTGAAACATGATGTTATAACTAGTCCCTCTGTAATGAAACATGGTGTTATAACTAGTCCCTCTGTAATGAAACATGGTGTTATAACTAGTCCCTCTGTAATGAAACATGATGTATAACTAGTCCCTCTGTAGTGAAACATGATGTTATAACTAGTCACTCTAATGAAACATGATGTTATAACTAGTCCCTCTGTAATTAAACATGATGTTATAACTAGTCCCTCTGTAGTGAAACATGATGTTATAACTAGTCTCTCTGTAGTGAAACATGATGATATAACTAGTCCCTCTGTAGTGAAACAGGATGTTATAACTAGTCCCTCTGTAATGAAACATGATGTTATAACTAGTCCCTCTGTAATGAAACATGGTGTTATAACTAGTCCCTCTGTAGTGAAACATGATGTTATAACTAGTCCCTCTGTAATGAAACATGATGTTATAACTAGTCCCTCTGTAATGAAACATGATGTTATAACTAGTCCCTCTGTAATGAAACATGGTGTTATAACTAGTCCCTCTGTAGTGAAACATGATGTTATAACTAGTCCCTCTGTAGTGAAACAAGGTGTTATAACTAGTCACTCTAATGAAACATGATGTTATAACTAGTCCCTCTGTAATGAAACATGATGTATAACTAGTCCCTCTGTAGTGAAACATGATGTTATAACTAGTCACTCTAATGAAACATGATGTTATAACTAGTCCCTCTGTAATTAAACATGATGTTATAACTAGTCCCTCTGTAATGAAACATGATGTTATAACTAGTCTCTCTGTAGTGAAACATGGTGTTATAACTAGTCCCTCTGTAATGAAACATGATGTTATAACTAGTCCCTCTGTAATGAAACATGATGTTATAACTAGTCCCTCTGTAATGAAACATGTTGTATAACTAGTCCCTCTGTAATGAAACATGATGTTATAACTAGTCCCTCTGTAGTGAAACATGATGTTATAACTAGTCCCTCTGTAGTGAAACATGATGTTATAACTAGTCCCTCTGTAATGAAACATGGTGTTATAACTAGTCCCTCTGTAATGAAACATGGTGTTATAACTAGTCCCTCTGTAATGAAACATGATGTATAACTAGTCCCTCTGTAGTGAAACATGATGTTATAACTAGTCACTCTAATGAAACATGATGTTATAACTAGTCCCTCTGTAATTAAGCATGATGTTATAACTAGTCACTCTAATGAAACATGATGTTATAACTAGTCCCTCTGTAATTAAACATGATGTTATAACTAGTCCCTCTGTAATGAAACATGATGTTATAACTAGTCTCTCTGTAGTGAAACATGGTGTTATAACTAGTCCCTCTGTAATGAAACATGATGTTATAACTAGTCCCTCTGTAATGAAACATGATGTTATAACTAGTCCCTCTGTAATGAAACATGTTGTATAACTAGTCCCTCTGTAATGAAACATGATGGTATAACTAGTCCCTCTGTAGTGAAACATGATGTTATAACTAGTCCCTCTGTAGTGAAACATGATGTTATAACTAGTCCCTCTGTAATGAAACATGGTGTTATAACTAGTCCCTCTGTAGTGAAACATGATGTTATAACTAGTCCCTCTGTAATGAAACATGATGTTATAACTAGTCCCTCTGTAGTGAAACATGATGTTATAACTAGTCACTCTGTAGTGAATCACAATGTTATAACTAGTCACTCTGTAGTGAAACACGATGTTATAACTAGTCCCTCTGTAGTGAAACACGATGTTATAACTAGTCACTCTGTAGTGAATCATTAAGTTATAACTAGTCCCTCTGTAGTGAAACATGATGTTATAACTAGTCCCTCTGTAATGAAACATGATGTTATAACTAGTCCCTCTGTAGTGAAACATGATGTATAACTAGTCCCTCTGTAGTGAAACATGATGTTATAACTAGTCACTATAATGAAACATGATGTTATAACTATTCCCTCTGTAATGAAACATGATGGTATAACTAGTCCCTCTGTAGTGAAACATGATGTTATAACTAGTCCCTCTGTAGTGAAACATGATGTTATAACTAGTCCCTCTGTAATGAAACATGGTGTTATAACTAGTCCCTCTGTAGTGAAACATGATGTTATAACTAGTCCCTCTGTAATGAAACATGATGTTATAACTAGTCCCTCTGTAGTGAAACATGATGTTATAACTAGTCACTCTGTAGTGAATCACAATGTTATAACTAGTCACTCTGTAGTGAAACACGATGTTATAACTAGTCCCTCTGTAGTGAAACACGATGTTATAACTAGTCACTCTGTAGTGAATCATTAAGTTATAACTAGTCCCTCTGTAGTGAAACATGATGTTATAACTAGTCCCTCTGTAATGAAACATGATGTTATAACTAGTCCCTCTGTAGTGAAACATGATGTATAACTAGTCCCTCTGTAGTGAAACATGATGTTATAACTAGTCACTATAATGAAACATGATGTTATAACTATTCCCTCTGTAATGAAACATGATGATATAACTAGTCCCTCTGCAGTGAAACATGATGTTATAACTAGTCCCTCTGTAATGAAACATGATGATATAACTAGTCCCCCTGCAGTGAAACATGATGTTATAACTAGTCCCTCTGTAGTGAAACATGATGTTATAACTAGTCCCTCTGTAGTGAAACAAGGTGTTATAACTAGTCCCTCTGTAGTGAAACATGATGTTATAACTAGTCCCTCTGTAATGAAACATGACGTATAACTAGTCCCTCTGTAATGAAACAAGGTGTTATAACTAGTCCCTCTGTAGTGAAACATGATGTTATAACTAGTCCCTCTGTGGTGAAACATGATGTTATAACTAGTCCCTCTGTAATGAAACATGATGTTATAACTAGTCCCTCTGTAGTGAAACATGGTGTTATAACTTGTCCCTCTGTAATGAAACATGATGTTATAACTAGTCCCTCTGTAGTGATGCATGATGTTATAACTAGTCCCTCTGTAATGAAACATGATGTTATAACTAGTCACTCTAATGAAACATGATGTTATAACTAGTCCCTCTGTAATGAAACATGTTGTATAACTAGTCCCTCTGTAATGAAACATGACGTATAACTAGTCCCTCTGTAGTGAAACATGATGTTATAACTAGTCCCTCTGTAATGAAACATGGTGTTATAACTAGTCCCTCTGTAATGAAACATGGTGTTATAACTAGTCCCTCTGTAATGAAACATGATGTATAACTAGTCCCTCTGTAGTGAAACATGATGTTATAACTAGTCACTCTAATGAAACATGATGTTATAACTAGTCCCTCTGTAATTAAACATGATGTTATAACTAGTCCCTCTGTAGTGAAACATGATGTTATAACTAGTCTCTCTGTAGTGAAACATGATGATATAACTAGTCCCTCTGTAGTGAAACAGGATGTTATAACTAGTCCCTCTGTAATGAAACATGATGTTATAACTAGTCCCTCTGTAATGAAACATGGTGTTATAACTAGTCCCTCTGTAGTGAAACATGATGTTATAACTAGTCCCTCTGTAATGAAACATGATGTTATAACTAGTCCCTCTGTAATGAAACATGATGTTATAACTAGTCCCTCTGTAATGAAACATGGTGTTATAACTAGTCCCTCTGTAGTGAAACATGATGTTATAACTAGTCCCTCTGTAGTGAAACAAGGTGTTATAACTAGTCACTCTAATGAAACATGATGTTATAACTAGTCCCTCTGTAATGAAACATGATGTATAACTAGTCCCTCTGTAGTGAAACATGATGTTATAACTAGTCACTCTAATGAAACATGATGTTATAACTAGTCCCTCTGTAATTAAACATGATGTTATAACTAGTCCCTCTGTAATGAAACATGATGTTATAACTAGTCTCTCTGTAGTGAAACATGGTGTTATAACTAGTCCCTCTGTAATGAAACATGATGTTATAACTAGTCCCTCTGTAATGAAACATGATGTTATAACTAGTCCCTCTGTAATGAAACATGTTGTATAACTAGTCCCTCTGTAATGAAACATGATGTTATAACTAGTCCCTCTGTAGTGAAACATGATGTTATAACTAGTCCCTCTGTAGTGAAACATGATGTTATAACTAGTCCCTCTGTAATGAAACATGGTGTTATAACTAGTCCCTCTGTAATGAAACATGGTGTTATAACTAGTCCCTCTGTAATGAAACATGATGTATAACTAGTCCCTCTGTAGTGAAACATGATGTTATAACTAGTCACTCTAATGAAACATGATGTTATAACTAGTCCCTCTGTAATTAAGCATGATGTTATAACTAGTCACTCTAATGAAACATGATGTTATAACTAGTCCCTCTGTAATTAAACATGATGTTATAACTAGTCCCTCTGTAATGAAACATGATGTTATAACTAGTCTCTCTGTAGTGAAACATGGTGTTATAACTAGTCCCTCTGTAATGAAACATGATGTTATAACTAGTCCCTCTGTAATGAAACATGATGTTATAACTAGTCCCTCTGTAATGAAACATGTTGTATAACTAGTCCCTCTGTAATGAAACATGATGGTATAACTAGTCCCTCTGTAATGAAACATGATGTATAACTAGTCCCTCTGTAGTGAAACATGATGTTATAACTAGTCACTCTAATGAAACATGATGTTATAACTAGTCCCTCTGTAATTAAACATGATGTTATAACTAGTCCCTCTGTAGTGAAACATGATGTTATAACTAGTCTCTCTGTAGTGAAACATGATGATATAACTAGTCTCTCTGTAGTGAAACATGGTGTTATAACTAGTCCCTCTGTAATGAAACATGATGTTATAACTAGTCCCTCTGTAATGAAACATGATGATATAACTAGTCCCTCTGTAATGAAACATGATGTTATAACTAGTCCCTCTGTAATGAAACATGATGTTATAACTAGTCCCTCTGTAATGAAACATGATGTTATAACTAGTCCATCTGTAATGAAACATTATGTTATAACTAGTCCCTCTGTAGTGAAACATGATGTTATAACTAGTCCATCTGTAATGAAACATGGTGTTATAACTAGTCCCTCTGTAGTGAAACATGATGTTATAACTAGTCCCTCTGTAATGAAACATGGTGTTATAACTAGTCCCTCTGTAATGAAACATGATGTTATAACTAGTCCCTCTGTAATGAAACATGATGATATAACTAGTCACTCTGTAGTGAATCACAATGTTATAACTAGTCACTCTGTAGTGAAACACGATGTTATAACTAGTCCCTCTGTAGTGAAACACGATGTTATAACTAGTCACTCTGTAGTGAATCATTAAGTTATAACTAGTCCCTCTGTAGTGAAACGTGGTGTTATAACTAGTCCCTCTGTTGTGAAACATGATGTTATAACTAGTCCCTCTGTAATGAAACGTGGTGTTATAACTAGTCCCTCTGTTGTGAAACATGATGTTATAACTAGTCCCTCTGTAGTGAAACATGATGTTATAACTAGTCCCTCTATAGTGATGCATGATGTTATAACTAGTCCCTCTGTAGTGATACATGATGTTATAACTAGTCACTCTGTAGTGAATCATTAAGTTATAACTAGTCCCTCTGTAGTGAAACGTGGTGTTATAACTAGTCCCTCTGTTGTGAAACATGATGTTATAACTAGTCCCTCTGTAATGAAACGTGGTGTTATAACTAGTCCCTCTGTTGTGAAACATGATGTTATAACTAGTCCCTCTGTAGTGAAACATGATGTTATAACTAGTCCCTCTATAGTGATGCATGATGTTATAACTAGTCCCTCTGTAGTGATACATGATGTTATAACTAGTCACTCTGTAGTGAATCATTACGTTATAACTAGTCCCTCTGTAATGAAACATGATGTTATAACTAGTCACTCTGTAGTGAATCATTAAGTTATAACTAGTCCCTCTGTAATGAAACATGATGTTATAACTAGTCCCTCTGTAGTGAATCATTAAGTTATAACTAGTCCCTCTGTAGTGAAACATGATGTTATAACTAGTCCCTCTGTAGTGATACATTATGTTATAACTAGTCCCTCTGTAATGAAACATGATGTTATAACTAGTCCCTCTGTAGTGAAACATGATGTATAACTAGTCCCTCTGTAGTGAAACATGATGTTATAACTAGTCACTCTAATGAAACATGATGTTATAACTAGTCCCTCTGTAATGAAACATGATGTATAACTAGTCCCTCTGTAGTGAAACATGATGTTATAACTATTCCCTCTGTAATGAAACATGATGTTATAACTAGTCCCTCTGTAATGAAACATGATGTTATAACTAGTCCCTCTGTAATGAAACAAGGTGTTATAACTAGTCCCTCTGTGGTGAAACATGATGTTATAACTAGTCCCTCTGTAGTGAAACATGATGTTATAACTAGTCCCTCTAATGAAACATGATGTTATAACTAGTCCCTCTGTAGTGATACATGATGTTATAACTAGTCCCTCTGTAGTGAAACATGATGTTATAACTAGTCCCTCTAATGAAACATGATGTTATAACTAGTCCCTCTGTAGTGAAACATGATGTTATAACTAGTCCCTCTAATGAAACATGATGTTATAACTAGTCCCTCTAATGAAACATGGTGTTATAACTAGTCTCTCTAATGAAACATGGTGTTATAACCAGTCTGTCTGTAAAACAATCCCCTTTTAGTGGCTTTAGTGTTTGTTTCAGTGGTTCATTGGTTTTGTGAGTCAGTGGTTCATTGGTTTTGTGAGTCAGTGGTTCGTTGGTTTTGTGAGTCAGTGGTTCATTGGTTTTTGTGAGTCAGTGGTTCATTGGTTTTTGTGAGTCAGTGGTTCATTGGCTTTGTGAGTCAGTGGTTCATTGGTTTTGTGAGTCAGTGGTTCATTGGTTTTGTGAGTCAGTGGTTCATTGTTTTTGTGAGTCAGTGGTTCGTTGTTTTTGTGAGTCAGTGGTTCGTTGTTTTTGTGAGTCAGTGGTTTATTGGTTTGTGAGTCAGTGGTTTATTGGTTTTTGTGAGTCAGTGGTTCATTGGTTTTGTGAGTCAGTGGTTCATTGGTTTTGTGAGTCAGTGGTTTATTGTTTTTTGTGAGTCAGTGGTTTATTGGTTTTTGTGAGTCAGTGGTTCAGTGGTTCAGTGGTTCGGTTCAGTGCAATTGCGTGTGCATGTCACACGTGGATAGTCCAGGGAGTTGAACGACAATATCTTTATTGAGACAACGCTGAAATAGCTGAAAATAGCCATCCATGGGTGAATCAGCGCCATATTAATGCCGTTATTTGGTTTGTGTATCAATAAACAAGAAATCTGTTTTCTTCCACTCCTATATGTAAAGATATTGTTAGTAATAGAAATAACACATTCTGTCATTGGTCTGGTTATGTGGTTCAGAGTTTTTGGTGGTTCGCTGATTCTAGTGGTTCGCTGATTCTAGTGGTTCACTGATTCTAGTGGTTCGCTGATTCTAGTGGTTCGCTGATTCTAGTGGTTCGCTGATTCTAGTGGTTCGCTGATTCTAGTGGTTCGCTGATTCTAGTGGTTCGCTGATTCTAGTGGTTCACTGATTCTAGTGGTTCACTGATTCTAGTGGTTCGCTGATTCGAGTGGTTCACTCATTTGGATGTTAGCTGATTTGGTGATTCACCGGTTAGGTGGTAGTGGGACTATAATTAATAATATCATGTTAACTTATTTCTCTCCCTCTCTCTGTCTCTGTGTCTCTGTGTCTCTGTCTCTGTCTCTGTGTCTCTGTGTCTCTGTCTCTGTCTCTGTGTCTCAGTGTTTCTGTGTCTCTGTGTCTCTGTGTCTCTCTGTGTCTCTCTGTCTCTGTGTCTCTCTCTCTCTCTGTGTCTCTCTGTCTCTGTGTCTCTCTGTCTCTGTGTCTCTCTGTCTCTGTGTCTCTGTGTCTCTGTGTCTCTCTGTCTCTGTGTCTCTGTGTCTCTGTCTCTGTGTCTCTCTGTCTCTGTGTCTGTGTCTCTGTGTCTCTGTCTCTCTGTCTCTCTGTCTCTCTGTCTCTGTGTCTCTCTGTCTCTCTGTCTCTGTGTCTCTGTGTCTCTCTGTCTCTCTGTCTCTGTGTCTCTCTGTCTCTCTGTCTCTGTGTCTCTGTGTCTCTGTGTCTCTGTGTCTCTGTGTCTCTGTGTCTCTGTGTCTCTGTCTCTCTGTCTCTGTGTCTCTGTGTCTCTCTGTCTCTGTGTCTCTCTGTCTCTCTGTCTCTCTGTCTCTGTGTCTCTGTCTCTCAGGTCTAAGAGGAAAGTTCTGGGTCGCAGGAACTCTGGGGTAGAGCAATGCAGTGTCTTCTACTTCTCCTCTTCTTCCTCCTCCTCTTCCTCTCCTCCATTGACCCCTACAGGCCCTAGCCACACCCCTCTGCGACCTCTAGAGGTGATAGCGTCCACTAGGGTGAGAGGTCAGGGGTCAGCAGCAGCAGTGACAGCTTCAAGGCTCTGCTCCTGAGGAAGGGAAGTCGCGGCGACCCCGCAGCTCACATGTCTGCAGCTGAGAGACTCCGCAGTACCGCCCCAAAACACCAGTCCGCCACCACATAGCCAGAGCCAATCAGACACACACCTGCAGTTGGGAGTGAAGTCACACACCCACACACCTCATCCCTCTCCACACACGCACACAGTCCAAGTCCAGCTCCCATCTTCAGACGTACCCCAGATTCAGTACAGACAGAGACACATGACGAAGGAAGAGTGGCCAATCACTGAGCGCCTGTTCCCTCTCTCCTTCTCGTCCTCCCCCACGTGCTACTCCTCCCCCTCTCTCTGGGGGTGGCAACCCCCCCCACTCCCCCTTGCTCAGCCAGCTGACGTTTTGCTGCCCGCAGCCGACTACCTAGCAGCCCAATGACTGCCATCTCGGAACAAGAGGGGGAGGGGGATGGCGAATGACTGGAGAGCGAGGGGTTAGCCGAGACCATCGAATTGGCCCACGATTCATACAATACTTTTGGATTGGTCAAGCTTTCTGACGGATAGGCTGAGGCTACCAACGGCAGCCTTGATTGGCAGGAGAGCAGGAATATGGAGAGACACGAGGCCCTGTTCTCCCCTTTCTCTCTCCCTGGAGGGCAACGGATAGAGCACCAGACAGGGGACTCACTGTCCTGCTCATACCCAGGACAGAGGCTCCCGTCTGGGGCCAAGGGACTTTATATGAATCCTGCACATGGGGGAAACTGATTGGAAGTCAACTGAAACATACTGGTCTCCAGATTGGCTGTTGTTATAGGATGGTTGTCTCTGTGAATAGATTACAGGAGAGCGTACATGTTGTTGTTATAGGATGGTTGTCTCTGTGAATAGATTACAGGAGAGCTTACATGTTGTTGTTTACTGATGTGTCGCTTGAGTCCTCTGTCTAGTTTTAGTATGTAGCGGTATACAGTTTGAGATTTAATGTTAAATACTTCTTCTGGCTGCAAGCCTGACGTCGGTACACATATGACAACAGCCAGCTCAAGTGCAGGGCGCGAAATTCAAAATATATATTTTTTAAATATTTAACTTTCACACATTAACCTGTCTAGGATCAGCGTGGCGCTAGCGGCACCCCCCCCCCCCCCCCCACTGAAAAACCAGTGCCGCGAAATTCAAAAAAAATATTTTTTTTAAATATTGAACTTTCACACATTAAAGTCCAATACAGCTAATGAAAGACACAGATCTTATGAATCCAGTCAACATTTCCGATTTTTAAAATGTTTTACAGGGAAGACACAATATGTAAAGATGTACATCTATTACCTAAAAACACATTAGCATAATCCACCATCTTTTATTTGTCCACCAACACCAGTAGCCATCACCAATTCGGCTAAACTAAGATATTTATAGCCCCTAACCAACAAAAAAACTCATTAGATGACAGTCTGATAACATATTTATGGTATGGGATAGGTTTTGTTAGAAAAAAGTGCATATTTCAGGTATATGGCATAGTTTACAATTGCACCCACCATCACAAATGGACTAGAATAATTACAATGAGCAACGTGTTTACCTAACTACTAATCATCAAACATTTCGTAAAAATACACAGCATACACGAATCGAAAGACACAGATCCTGTGAATACAGACAATATTTCAGATTTTCTAAGTGTCTTACAGCGAAAACACAATAAATCGTTATATTAGCTTAGCACATAGCAATTAGCAGCCCAGCATTGATTCTAGCCAAAGTGAGCGATAAAAGTCAACATCGCCAAAAGATATTAATTTTTTCACTAACCTTCTCAGAATTCTTCCGATGACACTCCTGTAACATCACATTACAACATGCATATACAGTTTGATCGAAAATGTTTATATTTAGCCACCAAAATCATGGTTAGACAATGTGAAATGTAGACAAGCTGGTAAAGAAAATGTCCTTGCGCCACTTAGACAGTAATCTACTCTTATACATAAATACTCATAAACGTGACTAAAAAATATAGGGTGGACAGGGATTGATAGACAATTTAATTCTTAATACAATTGCGTTATTACATTTTTTAATTTATCCTTACTTTTCAATACAGTTTGCGCCAAGCGAAGCTACGTCAAAAAACATGGCGTCCTAAGCCACTAAAATGTTTCGACAGAAACACGATTTATCATAATAAAAATGTCCTACCTTGAGCTGTTCTTCCATCAGTATCTTGGGCAAAGGATCCTTTCTTGGGAGAAATCGTCTTTTGGTGGAAAGCTGTCCTCTTGCCATGTGGAAATGTCAACTGCGTTCGGGATGAACTGAAAAGCGTGCCCAACTTTTCACATCGTTGCAAAAATAAATGTCCCAAAATCGCACTAAACGGATATAAATTGCTATAAAACGCTTTAAATTAACTACTTTATGATGTTTGTAACTCCTATAACGAGTGAAAAGATGACCGGAGAAATATAACAGGCTAAACTAACGCTTGGAACAGGAGAGGGTCGGTGTCTTCCACGCGCGTTACGCAGCTCCCAAAGAATGACTAGCTTCAGAGTTTTTTCATTTGTAGGGCCTGTGAACGCGCAATCGAGCCCGTTGGAATCGTCATCACGTAAAGGCATCCAGGGGAAGACGTAAGAAGTGTCCGTATAGTCATAGCAACGACAGTGCCCTTTTAACTGACTTCAGAAAAGTGGCCAACATTTCTCAAATCTGACTCCATGTCAGGGAAATTGCTGTAGAATGGGCTCTGTTCCACTTAGAGACAAAATTTCAACTCCTATAGAAACTATAGACTGTTTTCTATCCAATAATAATAATAATATGCATATTGTACGATCAAGGATTTTGTGGGAAGCCGTTTAAAAAATTAGCCACATTAGCATAAATAGTCTAAACAGCGCCCCCATCCCCAACAGGTTAACAAGTCCAATACAGCATACCACCCTGCATACCACTGCTGGCTTGCTTCTGAAGCTAAGCAGGGTTAGTCCTGGTCAGTCCCTGGATAGGAGACCAGATGCTGCTGGAAGTGGTGTTGGAGGGCCAGTAGGAGGCACTCCTTCCTCTGGTCTAAAAAATATCCCAATGCCCCAGGGCAGTGATTGGGGACACTGCCCTGTGTAGGGTGCCGTCTTTCGGATGGGACGTAAAACGGGTGTCCTGACTCTCTGAGGTCATTAAAGATCCCATGGCACTTATCGTAAGAGTAGGGGTGTTAACCCCGGTGTCCTGGCTAAATTCCCAATCTGGCCCTCAAACCATCATGGTCACCTAATAATCCCCAGTAATACAATTGGCTCTTTCATCCCCCTCCTCTCCCCTGTAACTACTCCCCAGGTCGTTGCTGCAAATGAGAACGTGTTCTCAGTCAACTTACCTGGTAAAATAACGGTAAAATAAAAAAATAAAAAATAAAAATATGAAAGGTACACATCTTGTGAATCCAGCCATCATGTCCGATTTTTAAAATGTTTTACAGCGAAAACACCACGTATATTTATGTTAGCTCACCACCAAATACAAAAAAGGACAGACATTTTTCACAGCACAGGTAGCATGCACAAAGCCAACCTAACTAACCAAGAACCAACCAAACTAACCAACAAACAACTTCATCAGATGACAGTCTTATAACATGTTATTCAATAAATCTATGTTTTGTTCGAAAAATGTGCATATTTCAGGTATAAATCATAGTTTACATTGCAGCTACAATCAGAAATTGCACCGAAAGCAGACAGAATAATTACAGACACCAACGCCAAATAATTAAATACTCATCATAAAACATTTCTGAAAAATACATAGTGTACAGCAATTGAAAGACAGACATCTTGTGATTCCAGACAATATTTCCGATTTATCAAGTGTTTTACAGCGAAAACACAATATAGCGTTATATTAGCTTAAAAAATAGCCAAAAACACAAGCAATTTCCCAGTAGCAAAAGTAAGCGATCATAACAAACAAGCAAAAGATATCTAATTTTTGACTAACCTTGATTTTCTTCCTCAGATGACAGTCCTATAACATCAGGTTATACATACACTTATGTTTTGTTCGAAAATGTGCATATTTAGAGCTGAAACCAATGGTTACACATTGTGCAAACTTAGCTACTTTTTCCCACTACGTCCGGATTTTTCCTGACACTTTTTCTGACACACATATTCTGACCAAATAGCTATTCATAAACATAACTAAAAAATACATGTTGTATAGGAAATGATAGATCCATTAGTTCTTAATGAAATCGCAGTGTTAGAATTCTAAAAATAACTTCATAACGATATGCAGCTTCGGTATAGCTAGAGTACCCAAACGTTGGGCGCCCACAACTAGTTCACATGTACGACAGATATATGAAATAGCATCATAAAATGTTTCTTACTTTTGCTGATCTTTCATCAGAATGTTGGACAAGGTGTCCTTTGTCCAGAACAATCGTTGTTTGGATTTAGAACGGCAACTTTCCCTCTTCAATTAGCACACGCACTAGCCAAGTGGCACGGATCTCTCCATCGTCAACAAAGTCAGAGAACGGAACACGGCAAAACTCCCGAAAAAATTTCAATAATCTGATTAAACTATATTGAAAAAACATACTTTACGATGATATGGTCACATGTATCAAATAAAATCAAAGCCGGAGATATTGGTTGTCCATAACGGCAGCTAAACAGAAGGCAATCCCACTGTCCACCTCACGCTCCCAAGAGTACCGGAAATGAGGGACACGTCATACAAAGAGCTTGTATTCAACTTCAGACCAAGATAAACACTACATTTCTTCTCTCACAGCCTCTTGACATCCAGGGGAAGGTCTATGAAGTGCACGTAGACTCTTACGTATCATGCCCATGTATAGGCAGGAAGTAGAACAGAGCATCGATTTCAGACTTTCCACTTCCTGGTCAGGAAGTTTGTGCCAAATGAGTTCTGTTTGACTCACAGATATAATTCAAACGGTTTTAGAAACTAGAGAGTGTTTTCTATCCAATAGTAATAATAATATGCATATTGTACGAGCAAGAATTGAGTACGAGGCCGTTTGAAATGGGCACCTTTAATCAGAGCTACTCAATACTGCCCCTGCAGCCATAAAAAGTTAAACTGTATAAAAAAATATTTATATTCTGAGGTTTCACTTACCATAGACATGTCACTCGCAGTGAATCGGCAGCAGGAGGACATGTCTGAGAATGTATCCTTGATTGTGATTGGCCTATTGTTATCATGATTGTGAATGGTCCAGAAATTGGAGGAATGGAATCTGCTGAAGTTATTTATATTATTTTATACTTAAACCTCTTTAAATCCTCTATTCATTTTTTACTTGACTTTAAAATATATATATAGAATGTAGTAAGTACAGACTTAACATTGCAGAGTTCTCCTCTCATTATAAAGTAACTTCTGTCTCCTTTATATTACCGTACCTTAATACCTGGACACTTTCTGACACGTGATTTCGGTAGAGGGCTTGTTTGTGTTTTTCTAGTCTATTTACTTGAAAACTGTGAATAAAATTGGGCCCACTGTATATCAGAGTTATCACTGGTGCTAGATATGTGGTTTAGAGGTCAGGGGTCAGCGGTGGAATGACATATCTAGAGGGATGAAGTGAGGTGGATGAGAGAGGGAGGGGGAGGGAGGGAGGGAGGAAGGATGGGGGTGGGAGGGAGGGAGGGAGGATGGGAGTGGGAGGGAGGGAGGAAGGAAGGAGGGAGGGTGGGAGGGAGGGAGGGAGGGTGGGAGGGGGACAGATTGAAGTGAAGGCTGAATGTTCGCCCAAATCTGTGAATTAATAAAAAATAAAAAACAAAATGTAATATAGTAAATTATTACAGATCCCTGTTGACTGCTGTCTGATTTACACACTCACACACACGCTTGCTCACACACTCGCTCACACGCTTGCTCACACACTCGCTCACACACACACACACACGCACACACACACACACACACACACACACACACACACACACACACACACACACACACACACACACACACAATGCCTGCTGCTGAAACTCCTTAATCCCAATAGGACCTCTGAGTGTAAGGCTTTAAACAATTAATTAATTAACCCTGTCTTAATATACCCAATGTAAAGACTGTTCCAGTCTGCAGAGGACAGACATATAGGACTGTGGGAGTAAGAGAGAGGAGAGACACACTTGACTGGGACACTCACTGTCTTTGGGGAGTCACCAGTTTTCAGAGGGGCATCACAGACTCTGGTGTTTTCTCTACACATCTCCATGCAACTCTTTAACATGTGAGTTCTGTCTCTCTGTCTCTCTGTCTCATTTCTCTGTCTCTCTGTCTACCTGTCTCATTTCTCTATCTCTCTGTCTACCTGTCTCATTTCTCTGTCTCTCTGTCTACCTCTCATTTCTCTGTCTCTCTGTCTACCTGTCTCATTTCTCTGTATACCTGTCTCATTTCTCTCTCTCTCTCTGTCTACCTCTCATTTCTCTGTCTCTCTATCTACCTCTCTCGTTTCTCTGTCTCTCTGTCTACCTGTCTCATTTCTCTGTCTCTCTGTCCACCTGTCTCATTTCTCTGTCTCTCTGTCTCATTTCTCTGTCTCTCTGTCTCTCTGTCTCATTTCTCTGTCTCTCTGTCTCATTTCTCTGTCTACCTCTCATTTCTCTGTCTCTCTGTCTACCTGTCTCGTTTCTCTGTCTGTCTACCTGTCTCAATTCAATTCAAGGGGCTTAACATTGCCAAAGCAAGTGAGGTAGATAATATACAAAAGTGAAATAAACAAAAGAATAAAGACATTACAATGTCATATTATGTACACTGCTCAAAAAAATAAAGGGAACACTAAAATAACACATCCTAGATCTGAATGAATTAAATATTCTTATTAAATACTTATTTCTTTACATAGTTGAATGTGCTGACAACAAAATCACACAAAAATTATCAATGGAAATCAAATTTATCAAACCATGGAGGTCTGGATTTGGAGTCACACTCAAAATTAAAGTGGAAAACCACACTACAGGCTGATCTAACTTTGATGTAATGTCCTTAAATCAAGTCAAAATGAGGCTCAGTAGTGTGTGTGGCCTCCACGTGCCTGTATGACCTCCCTACAACGCCTGGGCATGCTCCTGATGAGGTGGGGATGGTCTCCTGAGGGATCTCCTCCCAGACCTGGACTAAAGCATCCGCCAACTCCTGGACAGTCTGTGGTGCAACGTGACGTTGGTGGATGGAGCGAGACATGATTTCCCAGATGTGCTCAATTGGATTCAGGTGTGGGGAACGGGCGGGCCAGTCCATAGCATCAATGCCTTCCTCTTGCAGGAACTGCTAAAAAACTCCAGCCACATGAGGTCTAGCATTGTCTTGCATTAGGAGGGTCCCAGGGCCAACCGCACCAGCATATGGTCTCACAAGGGGTCTGAGGATCTCATCTCGGTACCTAATGGCAGTCAGGCTACCTCTGGCGAGCACATGGAGGGCTGTGCGGCCCCCAAAGAAATGCCACCCCACACCATGACTGACCCACCGCCAAACCGGTCATGCTGGAGGATGTTGCAGGCAGCAGAACGTTCTCCACGGCGTCTCCAGATTCTGTCACGTTTGTCACATGTGCTCAGTGTGAACCTGCTTTCATCTGTGAAGATCACAGGGCGCCAGTGGCGAATTTGCCAATCTTGGTGTTCTCTGGCAAATGGCAAACGTCCTGCACGGTGTTGGGCTGTAAGCACAACCCCCACCTGTGGACGTCGGACCCTCATACCACCCTCATGGAGTCTGTTTCTGACCGTTTGAGCAGACACATGCACATTTGTGGCTTGCTGGAGGTCATTTTGTCATTCATTCTGGCAGTGCTCCTCCTGCTCCTCCTTGCACAAAGGCGGAGGTAGCGGTCCTGCTGCTGGGTTGTTGCCCTCCTACGGCCTAATCCACGTCTCCTGATGTACTGGCCTGTCTCCTGGTAGCGCCTCCATGCTCTGAACACTACGCTGACAGACACAGCAAACCTTCTTGCCACAGCTCGCATTGATGTGCCATCCTGGATGAGCTGCACTATCTGAGCCACTTGTGTGGGTTGGAGACTCCGTCTCATGCTACCACTAGAGTGAAAGCACCGTCAGCATTCAAAAGTGACCAAAACATCAGCCAGGAAGCATAGGGACTGAGAAGTGGTCTGTGGTCACCACCTGCAGAACCACTCCTTTATTGGGGGTGTCTTGCTAATTGCCTATAATTTCCACCTGTTGTCTATTCCATTTGCACAACAGCATGTGAAATGTATTGTCAATCAGTGTTGCTTCCTAATTGGACAGTTTGATTTCACAGAAGTGTGATTGACTTGGAATTACATTGTGTTGTTTAATTGTTCCCTTAATTTTTTTGAGCAGTGTATATATACAGTGTTGTAACAATGTACAAATGGTTAATGTACAAAAGGGAAAATATATAAGCATAAATATGGGTTGTATTTACAATGGTGTTTGTTCTTCACTGGTTGTCCTTTTCTTGTGGCAACAGGTCACAAATCTTGCTGGTGGTGATGGCACACTGTGGTATTTCACCCAGTAGATATGGGAATTTATCAAAATCGGGTTTGTTTTCGAATTCTTTGTGGATCTGTGTGGAAATATGTGTCTAACATCACTTTAAAACCCAACGAGCTAACATTACTATTAAACCCAGTGATTTAACATTACTATTAAACCCAGTGATTTAACATTACTATTAAACCCAGTGAGCTAACATTACTATTAAACCCAGTGAGCTAACATTACTATTAAACCCAGTGAGCTAACATTACTATTAAACCCAGTGAGCTAACATTACTATTAAACCCAGTGATCTAACATTACTATTAAACCCAGTGAGCTAACATTACTATTAAACCCAACGAGCTAACATTACTATTAAACCCAGTGAGCTAACATTACTATTAAACCCAACGAGCTAACATTACTATTAAACCCAGTGAGCTAACATTACTATTAAACCCAGTGAGCTAACATTACTATTAAACCCAACGTGCTAACATTACTATTAAACCCAGTGATTTAACATTACTATTAAACCCAGTGAGCTAACATTACTATTAAACCCAGTGAGCTAACATTACTATTAAACCCAACGAGCTAACATTACTATTAAACCCAGTGAGCTAACATTACTATTAAACCCAGTGATTTAACATTACTATTAAACCCAGTGAGCTAACATTACTATTAAACCCAGTGATTTAACATTACTATTAAACCCAGTGAGCTAACATTACTATTAAACCCAACGAGCTAACATTACTATTAAACCCAGTGATTTAACATTACTATTAAACCCAGTGAGCTATTAAACCCAGTGAGCTAACATTACTATTAAACCCGTCACCCCGCTCCTCCGCTCTCTCCACTGGCTTCCAGTTGAAGCTCGCATCCGCTACAAGACCATGGTGCTTGCCTACGGAGCTGTGAGGGGAACGGCACCTCCGTACCTTCAGGCTCTGATTGGGCCCTACACCCAAACAAGGGCACTTCATTCATCCACCTCTGGCCTGCTCGCCTCCCTACCTCTGAGGAAGTACAGTTCCCGCTCAGCCCAGTCAAAACTGTTCGCTGCTCTGGCACCCCAATGGTGGAACAAACTCCCTCACGACGCCAGGTCAGCGGAGTCAATCACCACCTTCCGGAGACACCTGAAAACCTCTTTAAGGAATACCTAGGATAGGATAAAGTAATCCTTCTAACCCCCCCCCCCCTTAAAAGATGTAGATGCACTATTGTAAAGTGGCTGTTCCACTGGATATAAGGTGAATGCACCAATTTGTAAGTCGCTCTGGATAAGAGCGTCTGCTAAATGACTTAAATGTAAATGTAAAACCCAGTGATTTAACATTACTATTAAACCCAACGAGCTAACATTACTATTAAACCCAGTGAGCTAACATTACTATTAAACCCAGTGAGCTAACATTACTATTAAACCCAACGAGCTAACATTACTATTAAACCCAGTGAGCTAACATTACTATTAAACCCAGTGAGCTAACATTACTATTAAACCCAGTGAGCTAACATTACAATTAAACCCAGTGAGCTAACATTACTATTAAACCCAGTGAGCTAACATTACTATTAATCCCAACGAGCTAACATTACTATTAAACCCAACGAGCTAACATTACTATTAAACCCAGTGAGCTAACATTACTATTAAACCCAGTGAGCTAACATTACTATTAAACCCAACGAGCTAACATTACTATTAAACCCAACGAGCTAACATTACCTCAGCAACAGCAGGTGAGGTTATCAAATTGACATGAGTCATTTCTATGAAGGTGAGGTGACGTCGACCTGTCTGTCAGGGATTACAGAATCTGATAGAGATTGGCCTGTGTAATCCGGATTGGATTAGGACAGTGACTTCCTGAGACCCAGCAGTATCTCCAGTACCTGAGCCATGGGATTAGTAGCATCAGTAGTGTG